>NW_027223067.1:67500-77500 GCF_043380555.1 Nothobranchius furzeri
CCAGCTGGTGATGGCGGGGTGCAGGAGCTGCAGGCAGCCTCCAGCAGCTGATGGCGGGGTGCAGGAGCTGCAGGCAGCCTCCAGCAGCTGATGGCGGGGTGGAGGAGCTGCAGCCAGCGTCCAGCAGCTGATGGTGGGGTGGAGGAGCTGCAGCCAGCGTCCAGCAGCTGATGGTTGGGTGGAGGAGCAGCAGCCAGCCTCCAGCAGCTGATGGCGGGGTGCAGGAGCAGCAGCCAGCCTCCAGCAGCTGATGGCGGGGTGGAGGAGCTGCAGCCAGCCTCCAGCAGCCAGCCTCCAGCTAGTGATGGCGGGGTGGAGAAGCAGGCAGCCTCCATCAGCTGATGGCGGGGTGGAGGAGCAGAAGCCAGCCTCCAGCTGGTGATGGCGGGGTGCAGGAGCTGCAGGCAGCCTCCAGCAGCTGATGGCGGGGTGGAGGAGCTGCAGCCAGCCTCCAGCAGCCAGCCTCCAGCTAGTGATGGCGGGGTGGAGAAGCAGGCAGCCTCCATCAGCTGATGGCGGGGTGGAGGAGCAGAAGCCAGCCTCCAGCAGCTGATGGCGGGGTGCAGGAGGTGCAGGCAGCCTCCAGCAGCTGATGGCGGGGTGCAGGAGCAGCAGGCAGCCTCCAGCAGCTGATGGCGGGGTGCAGGAGCTGCAACCAGCCTCCAGCTGGTGATGGCGGGGTGGAGGAGCTGCAGCCAGCCTCCAGCAGCCAGCCCCCAGCAGCTGATGGCGGGGTGGAGGAGCAGAAGCCAGCCTCCAGCAGCTGATGGTGGGGTGCAGGAGCTGCAGCCAGCCTCCAGCAGCCAGCCTCCAGCTGGTGATGGCGGGGTGGAGGAGCAGCAGCAGACAGCCTCCAGCAGCCAGCCAGCCTCCAGGAGCTGATGGCGGTGTGTGGGAGCAGCAGCCAGCCTCCAGCGTTCAGCCAGCATCCATCAGCTGATGGCGGTGTGAAGGAGCTGCAGCCAGCCTCCAGCAGGTCATGGTGGGGTGGAGGAGCAGCAGCCAGCCTCCAGCAGCTGATGGCGGGTTGCAGGAGCTGCAGCCAGCCTCCAGCAAATGATGGCGGGGTGCAGGAGCTGCAGGCAGCCTCCAGCAGCTGATGGCGGGGTGCAGGAGCAGCAGGCAGCCTCCAGCTGCTGATGACGGGGTGCAGGAGCTGCAACCAGCCTCCAGCTGGTGATGGTGGGGTGGAGGAGCTGCAGCCAGCCTCGAACAGCTGATGGCAGGGTGCAGGAGCAGCAGCCAGCCTCCAGCAGCTGATGGCGGGGCGCAGGAGCTGCAGGCAGCCTCCAGCAGCTGATGGCGGGGTGCAGGAGCAGCAGCCAGCCTCCAGCTGGTGATGGCGGGGTGAAGGAGCTGCAGCCAGCCACCAGCAGCTGATGGCGGGGTGCAGGAGCTGCAGGCAGCCTCCAGCAGCTGATGGCGGGGTGCAGGAGCTGCAGGCAGCCTCCAGCAGCTGATGGCGGGGTGGAGGAGCTGCAGCCAGCGTCCAGCAGCTGATGGTGGGGTGGAGGAGCTGCAGCCAGCGTCCAGCAGCTGATGGTTGGGTGGAGGAGCAGCAGCCAGCCTCCAGCAGCTGATGGCGGGGTGCAGGAGCAGCAGCCAGCCTCCAGCAGCTGATGGCGGGGTGGAGGAGCTGCAGCCAGCCTCCAGCAGCCAGCCTCCAGCTAGTGATGGCGGGGTGGAGAAGCAGGCAGCCTCCATCAGCTGATGGCGGGGTGGAGGAGCAGAAGCCAGCCTCCAGCTGGTGATGGCGGGGTGCAGGAGCTGCAGGCAGCCTCCAGCAGCTGATGGCGGGGTGGAGGAGCTGCAGCCAGCCTCCAGCAGCCAGCCTCCAGCTAGTGATGGCGGGGTGGAGAAGCAGGCAGCCTCCATCAGCTGATGGCGGGGTGGAGGAGCAGAAGCCAGCCTCCAGCAGCTGATGGCGGGGTGCAGGAGGTGCAGGCAGCCTCCAGCAGCTGATGGCGGGGTGCAGGAGCAGCAGGCAGCCTCCAGCAGCTGATGGCGGGGTGCAGGAGCTGCAACCAGCCTCCAGCTGGTGATGGCGGGGTGGAGGAGCTGCAGCCAGCCTCCAGCAGCCAGCCCCCAGCAGCTGATGGCGGGGTGGAGGAGCAGAAGCCAGCCTCCAGCAGCTGATGGTGGGGTGCAGGAGCTGCAGCCAGCCTCCAGCAGCCAGCCTCCAGCTGGTGATGGCGGGGTGGAGGAGCAGCAGCAGACAGCCTCCAGCAGCCAGCCAGCCTCCAGGAGCTGATGGCGGTGTGTGGGAGCAGCAGCCAGCCTCCAGCGTTCAGCCAGCATCCATCAGCTGATGGCGGTGTGAAGGAGCTGCAGCCAGCCTCCAGCAGGTCATGGTGGGGTGGAGGAGCAGCAGCCAGCCTCCAGCAGCTGATGGCGGGTTGCAGGAGCTGCAGCCAGCCTCCAGCAAATGATGGCGGGGTGCAGGAGCTGCAGGCAGCCTCCAGCAGCTGATGGCGGGGTGCAGGAGCAGCAGGCAGCCTCCAGCTGCTGATGACGGGGTGCAGGAGCTGCAACCAGCCTCCAGCTGGTGATGGTGGGGTGGAGGAGCTGCAGCCAGCCTCGAACAGCTGATGGCAGGGTGCAGGAGCAGCAGCCAGCCTCCAGCAGCTGATGGCGGGGCGCAGGAGCTGCAGGCAGCCTCCAGCAGCTGATGGCGGGGTGCAGGAGCAGCAGCCAGCCTCCAGCTGGTGATGGCGGGGTGAAGGAGCTGCAGCCAGCCACCAGCAGCTGATGGCGGGGTGAAGGAGCTGCAGCCAGCCACCAGCAGCTGATGGCGGGGTGGAGGAGCTGCAGCCAGCGTCCAGCAGCTGATGGTTGGGTGGTGGAGGAGCAGCAGCCAGCCTCCAGCAGCTGATGGCGGGGTGCAGGAGCAGCAGCCAGCGTCCAGCAGCTGATGGTTGGGTGGAGGAGCAGCAGCCAGCCTCCAGCAGCTGCTGGCGGGGTGCAGGAGCAGCAGCCAGCCTCCAGCAGCTGATGGCGGGGTGCAGGAGCTGCAGGCAGCCTCCAGCAGCTGATGGCGGTGTGCAGGAGCTGCAGCCAGCCTCCAGCAGCTGATGGCGGGGTGCAGGGGCTGCAGGCAGCCTCCAGCAGCTGATGGCGGGGTGCAGGAGCTGCAACCAGCCTCCAGCTGGTGATGGCGGGGTGGAGGAGCAGCAGCCAGCCTCCAGCAGCCAGCCTCCAGCTGCTGATGGCGGGGTGGAGGAACAGAAGCCTCCAGCAGCTGATGGCAGGGTGCAGGAGCAGCAGCCAGCCTCCAGCTGGTGATGGCGGGGTGGAGGAGCTGAAACCTGGGTCGGACCTGGTCTGCAGCAGGGCCCATTACCACTCAGAAGCTGATGGCAGTGTGTGTTTAGGTCCCTGCGGGGTGGATGAGCTGAAACCTGGGTCAGACTTGGTGTGCAGCAGGGCTCAGCACCCTCCAGAAGCCGATGACAGTGTGTCTTTAACTCCCTGCCTGGTGGGAGAGCTGAAAGCTGGGTCGGACCTGGTCTTTAGCAGAGCTCAGCAGCCTCCAGAAGCTGATGGCAGTGTGTGTTTCATCCCCTGCGGGGTGGGAGAGCTGAAACGTGGGTCGGACCTGGTCTGCAGCAGGGCCCATCACCATCCAGAAGCTGACGGCGGTGTGTGTTTAAGTCCCTGCGGGGTGGGAGAGCCATAACCTGGGTCGGACCTGGTCTGCAGCAGAGCTCAGCAGCCTCCAGAACCTGATGGCAGTGTGTCTTTAATCCACTGCGGGGTGCAGGAGCTGAAACCTGGGTCGGACCTGGTCTGCAGCAGGGCTCAGCAGCCAGCAGAAGGTGACGGCAGTGTGTGTTTAGTTCCCTGCGGGGTGCAGGAGCTGAAACCTGGGTCGGACCTGGTCTGCAGCAGAGCTCAGCAGCCAGCAGAAGGTGATGGCAGTGTGTGTTTAAGTCCCTGCCTGGTGGGAGAGCTGAAACCTGGGTCGGACCTGGTCTATAGAAGAGCTCAGCAGCCTCCAGAAGCTGATGGCAGTGTGTGTGTTTTGGTCCCTGCGGGGTGCAGGAGCAGGAACCCGGGTCGGACCTGGTCTATAGCGGAGCTCAGCAGCCTCCAGCAGCTGATGGCAGTGTGTGTTTAATTCCCTGCCTGGTGGGAGAGCTGTAACCCGGGTCGGACTTGGTCTGCAGCAGGGCCCATCACCATCCAGAAGCTGATGGCAGTGTGTCTTTAATTCCCTGCGGGGTGGAGGAGCAGAAACCTGGGTCGGACCTGGTCTATAGCAGAGCTCAGCAGCCTCCAGAAGCTGATGGCAGTGTGTGTTCAAGTCCCTGCGGGGTGGGAGAGCTGAAACCTGGGTCGGACCTGGTCTATAGAAGAGCTCAGCAGCCTCCAGCAGCTGATGGCAGTGTGTGTTTAAGTCCCTGCGGGGTGGGAGAGCTATATCCCGGGTCGGACCTGGTCTATAGCAGAGCTCAGCAGCCTCCAGCAGCTGATGGCAGTGTGTGTTTAAGTCCCTGCGGGGTGGGAGAGCTGAAACCTCGGTCGGACCTGGTCTATGGCAGAGCTCAGCAGCCTCCAGAAGCTGATGGCAGCGTGCCTCTAAGTCCCTGCCTGGTGGGAGAGCTGAAACCTGGGTCGGACATGGTCTGCAGCAGGGCTCGGCAGCCTCCAGCAGCTGATGGCAGTGTGTCTTTAAGTCCCTGCCTGGTGGGAGAGCTGAAACCTGGGTCGGACCTGGTCTATAGCAGAGCTCAGCAGCCTCCAGCAGCTGATGGCAGTGTGTGTTTAAGTCCCTGCCTGGTGTGAGAGCTGAAACCTGGGTCGGACCTGGTCTATAGAAGAGCTCAGCAGCCTCCAGCAGCTGATGGCAGTGTGTCTTTAAGTCACTGCCTGGTGGGAGAGCTGAAACCTGGGTCGGACCTGGTCTATAGTAGAGCTCAGCAGCCTCCAGCAGCTGATTGCAGTGTGTGTTTAAGTCCCTGCCTGGTGGGAGAGCTGATATCCGGGTCGGACCTGGTCCACAGCAGGGCCCATCACCCTCCAGAAGCTGGTGGCAGTGTGTGTTTAAGTCCCTGCGGGGTGCAGGAGCAGAAACCTGGGTGGGACCTGGTCTGCAGCAGAGCTCGGCAGCCTCCAGCAGCTGATGGCAGTGAGTGTTTAAGTCCCTGCGGGGTGGGAGAGCTATATCCCGGGTCAGACCTGGTCTAAAGCAGGGCCCATCACCCTCCAGAAGCTGGTGGCAGTGTGTGTTTAAGTCCCTGCGGGGTGGAGGAGCAGAAACCTGGGTCGGACCCGGTCTACAGCAGAGCTCAGCAGCCCCCAGAAGCTGATGGCAGTGTGTGTGTGTGTGTGTGTGTTTAAGTCTCTGCCTGGTTGGAGAGCCGATACCTGGGTCGGACCTGGTCTGCAGCAGGGCTCAGCAGCCTCCAGAAGCTGATGGCAGTGTGTCTTTCATTCCCTGCGGGGTGCAGGAGCAGAAACCTGGGTCGGACCTGGTCTATAGCGGAGCTCAGCAGCCTCCAGCAGCTGATGGCAGTGTGTGTGTTAAAGACCCTGCGGGGTGGGAGAGCTGAAACCTGGGTCGGACCTGGTCTGCAGCAGGGCTCAGCAGCCCCCAGAAGCTGATGGCTGTGTGTGTTTAAGTCCCTGCGGGGTGGGAGAGCTGAAACCTGGGTCGGACCTGGCCCGCAGCAGGGCCCATCACCCTCCAGAAGCTGATGGCGGTGTGGGTTTAAGTCCCTGCGGGGTTGAGGAGCTGAAACCTGGGTCGGACCTGGTCTGCAGCAGGGCCCATCACCATCCAGAAGCTGATGGCTGTGTGTGTTTAAGTCCCAGGGGGGTGGGAGAGCCATAACCTGGGTCGGACCTGGTCTGCAGCAGGGCTCAGCAGCCTCCAGTTGCAGATGGCAGTGTGTGTTTAGTTCCCTGCGGGGTGCAGGAGCTGAAACCTGGGTCGGACCTGGTCTATAGCAGAGCTCAGCAGCCTCCAGAAGCTGATGGCAGTGTGTCTTCAATTCCCTGCGGGGTGCAGGAGCTGATACCTGGGTCGGACCTGGTCTGCAGCAGGGCCCATCACCATCCAGACGCTGATGGCAGTGTGTGTTTAAGTCCTAGTGGGCTGCAGGAGCTGAAACCTGGGTCGGACCTGCTCTATAGTAGAGCTCAGCAGCCTCCAGAAGCTGATGGCAGTGTGTCTTTAAGTCCCTGCGGGGTGGGATAGCTGAAACCTGGGTCGGACCTGGTCTGCAGCAGGGCCCATCACCATCCAGACGCTGATGGCAGTGTGTGTTTAAGTCCTAGTGGGCTGCAGGAGCTGAAACCTGGGTCGGACCTGCTCTATAGTAGAGCTCAGCAGCCTCCAGAAGCTGATGGCAGTGTGTCTTTAAGTCCCTGCGGGGTGGGATAGCTGAAACCTGGGTCGGACCTGGTCTGCAGCAGGGCCCATCACCCTCCAGAAGCTGTTGGCAGTGTGTCTTCCATTCCTAGTGGGGCAGGGGAGCAAAGACCTGGGCAGAGGAGCGCCTGTCTGCATCCGATCCGGCCCCTCAGCAGCCCGCCGTGAGCCTTAGAGAACCCCCCCCCCCCCCCAGCGGGCTCCAGGAACCGGGCCCTGCGTCGGACCCAGCTCAGTAAGGCCCTCCCTCGGGCCCTGCAGCAGGTGGCCCCGTCTATGCAGTCGAAAACCCCGCGAAAATCGGTGTAGAAACGCCCGAGAGGCGTGGTGCGGTTCCCCCGGCCGGTACCGGGTCCGGACCGGTCCGGAAGTCCACCCAGAACACTGCCTGGGGCTTCTGGGCGGCTCCCCAGGCGCAGGCAGTCGAAAACCGCGTGAAAATCGGTTCAGAATTGACAAAACGGCGACCTCGTCGCTCCAAAAACTAAGTCCAAACTAAGCCTTTCGCTTATCGCTTAACGCTTAAGGCGGTCGGCCTTATGGCCAGTAAATGAAAAGTGCCTGCGCCCCTGGAGGTTTTGGAAGGTGCGAGCGATGACCATGCTCGGGTTAGTAGGTGAGGCCATCGGAAAACCAGCGTGAGTTGGCGGGTTTGGGTGGCAATCTATTCCAGGCAGAGTCGACTATCTCTGGGCATCAATTTTGGGATTTTTCCGGCTCTGGTTCTGGGAGAAACGCAGGGGCAAAGTGCACGAGCCGCGGCCGATTTTGGTGGCCTGTCCCTGGGCACAAAGTCTGAGGAGTGTGGGCCTGGTTCTCCGAAAAATACCAGTCTGCTGGAGCTCACTCCCATGGCTCCAGGGGGCACGGCACACCCCCCGGTAGCCGACCAAAGTGCTCTACTCGGGCCAGACTCGGACCCACGACCCGGGGTGAGAACCACAACTACTGGTCATCCTTTTGACCTCCAGGGGGCGCGGCAGAGCCTCCCCAGTCCGACGCAAGTGCCCCACTTGGGCCATACTCAGACCCACGGCCCGGGGCGAGAACCACAACTACTGGTCATCCTTTAGACCTCCAGGGGGCCCGGCACAGCCTCCCTAGACCGACACAAGTGCTCCACTTGGGCTGTACTCTGACCCAAGTCCCGGTGCGAGAACCACAACTACTGGTCATCCTTTAGACCTCCAGGGGGCCCGGCACAGCCTCCCTAGGCCGACACAAGTGCTCCACTTGGGCTATACTCTGACCCAAGTCCCGGGGCGAGAACCACAACTACTGGTCATCCTTTTGACCTCATGGTCATCCTTTAGATCTCCAGGGGGCCCGGCACAGCCTCCCTAGGCCGACACAAGTGCTCCACTTGGGCTATACTCTGACCCAAGTCCCGGGGCGAGAACCACAACTACTGGTCATCCTTTAGACCTCCAGGGGGCACGGCACACCCCCCGGTAGCCGACCAAAGTGCTCTACTCGGGCCAGACTCGGACCCACGACCCGGGGTGAGAACCACAACTACTGGTCATCCTTTAGACCTCCAGGGGGCCCGGCACAGCCTCCCTAGTCCGACACAAGTGCTCCACTTGGGCTATACTCTGACCCAAGTCCCGGGGCGAGAACCACAACTACTGGTCATCCTTTAGACCTCCAGGGGGACCGGCACAGCCTACCTAGACCGACACAAGTGCACCACTTGGGCCATACTCTGACCCAAGTCCCGGGGCGAGAACCACAACTACTGGTCATCCTTTTGACCTCATGGTCATCCTTTAGACCTCAAGGGGGCACGGCAGAGCCTCCCTAGTCCGACACAAGTGTCCCACTTGGGCTATACTATGACCCAAGTCCCGGGGCGAGAACCACAACTACTGGTCATCCTTTAGACCTCAAGGGGGCACGGCAGAGCCTCCCTAGTCCGACACAAGTGTCCCACTTGGGCCATACTCAGACCCACGGCCCGGGGCGAGAACCACAACTACTGGTCATCCTTTAGACCTCCAGGGGGCCCGGCACAGCCTCCCTAGTCCGACGCAAGTGCTCCACTTGGGCTGTACTCTGACCCAAGTCCCGGGGCGAGAACCACAACTAATGGTCATCCTTTAGACCTCCAGGGGGCACGGCACAGCCTCCCTAGTCCGACACAAGTGCTCCACTTGGGCTATACTCTGACCCAAGTCCCGGGGCGAGAACCACAACTACTGGTCATCCTTTAGACCTCCAGGGGGCACGGCAGAGCCTCCCTAGTCCGACACAAGTGTCCCACTTGGGCTATTCTCTGACCCAAGTCCCGGGGCGAGAACCACAACTACTGGTCATCCTTTAGACCTCCAGGGGGCACGACACAGCCTCCCTAGTCCGACCCAAGTGCTCCACTTGGGCTATACTATGACCCAAGTCCCGGGGCGAGAACCACAACTACTGGTCATCCTTTAGACCTCCAGGGGGCACGGCACAGCCTCCCTAGTCCGACACAAGTGCTCCACTTGGGCTATACTCTGACCCAAGTCCCGGGGCGAGAACCACAACTACTGGTCATCCTTTAGACCTCCAGGGGGCACGGCACAGCCTCCCTAGTCCGACACAAGTGCTCCACTTGGGCTATACTCTGACCCAAGTCCCGGGGCGAGAACCACAACTACTGGTCATCCTTTTGACCTCATGGTCATCCTTTAGACCTCCAGGGGGCCCGGCACAGCCTCCCTAGGCCGACACAAGTGCTCCACTTGGGCTATACTCTGACCCAAGTCCCGGGGCGAGAACCACAACTACTGGTCATCCTTTAGACCTCCAGGGGGCACGGCACAGCCTCCCTAGTCCGACACAAGTGCTCCACTTGGGCTATACTCTGACCCAAGTCCCGGGGCGAGAACCACAACTACTGGTCATCCTTTTGACCTCATGGTCATCCTTTAGACCTCCAGGGGGCCCGGCACAGCCTCCCTAGACCGACACAAGTGCTCCACTTGGGCTGTACTCTGACCCAAGTCCCGGTGCGAGAACCACAACTACTGGTCATCCTTTAGACCTCCAGGGGGCCCGGCACAGCCTCCCTAGGCCGACACAAGTGCTCCACTTGGGCTATACTCTGACCCAAGTCCCGGGGCGAGAACCACAACTACTGGTCATCCTTTTGACCTCATGGTCATCCTTTAGATCTCCAGGGGGCCCGGCACAGCCTCCCTAGGCCGACACAAGTGCTCCACTTGGGCTATACTCTGACCCAAGTCCCGGGGCGAGAACCACAACTACTGGTCATCCTTTAGACCTCCAGGGGGCACGGCACACCCCCCGGTAGCCGACCAAAGTGCTCTACTCGGGCCAGACTCGGACCCACGACCCGGGGTGAGAACCACAACTACTGGTCATCCTTTAGACCTCCAGGGGGCCCGGCACAGCCTCCCTAGTCCGACACAAGTGCTCCACTTGGGCTATACTCTGACCCAAGTCCCGGGGCGAGAACCACAACTACTGGTCATCCTTTAGACCTCCAGGGGGACCGGCACAGCCTCCCTAGACCGACACAAGTGCACCACTTGGGCCATACTCTGACCCAAGTCCCGGGGCGAGAACCACAACTACTGGTCATCCTTTTGACCTCATGGTCATCCTTTAGACCTCAAGGGGGCA
>NW_027223067.1:90000-97500 GCF_043380555.1 Nothobranchius furzeri
CTGATGGTGGGGTGGAGGAGCTGCAGCCAGCCTCCAGCAGCCAGCCTCCAGCTAGTGATGGCGGGGTGGAGAAGCAGGCAGCCTCCGTCAGCTGATGGCGGGGTGGAGGAGCAGAAGCCAGCCTCCAGCAGCTGATGGCGGGGTGCAGGAGCTGCAGCCAGCGTCCAGCAGCTGATGGTGGGGTGGAGGAGCTGCAGCCAGCGTCCAGCAGCTGATGGTGGGGTGGAGGAGCTGCAGCCAGCCTCCAGCAGCCAGCCTCCAGCAGCTGATGGCGGGGTGCAGGAGCAGCAGCCAGCCTCCAGCAGCTGATGGCGGGGTGCAGGAGCAGCAGGCAGCCTCCAGCAGCTGATGGCGGGGTGGAGGAGCAGAAGCCAGCCTCCAGCAGCTGATGGCGGGGTGCAGGAGCTGCAGCCAGCGTCCAGCAGCTGATGGTGGGGTGGAGGAGCTGCAGCCAGCGTCCAGCAGCTGATGGTTGGGTGGAGGAGCAGCAGCCAGCCTCCAGCAGCCAGCCTCCAGCTAGTGATGGCGGGGTGGAGAAGCAGGCAGCCTCCATCAGCTGATGGCGGGGTGGAGGAGCAGAAGCCAGCCTCCAGCTGGTGATGGCGGGGTGCAGGAGCTGCAGGCAGCCTCCAGCAGCTGATGGCGGGGTGCAGGAGCTGCAGGCAGCCTCCAGCAGCTGATGGCGGGGTGGAGGAGCTGCAGCCAGCGTCCAGCAGCTGATGGTGGGGTGGAGGAGCTGCAGCCAGCGTCCAGCAGCTGATGGTTGGGTGGAGGAGCAGCAGCCAGCCTCCAGCAGCTGATGGCGGGGTGCAGGAGCAGCAGCCAGCCTCCAGCAGCTGATGGCGGGGTGGAGGAGCTGCAGCCAGCCTCCAGCAGCCAGCCTCCAGCTAGTGATGGCGGGGTGGAGAAGCAGGCAGCCTCCATCAGCTGATGGCGGGGTGGAGGAGCAGAAGCCAGCCTCCAGCTGGTGATGGCGGGGTGCAGGAGCTGCAGGCAGCCTCCAGCAGCTGATGGCGGGGTGGAGGAGCTGCAGCCAGCCTCCAGCAGCCAGCCTCCAGCTAGTGATGGCGGGGTGGAGAAGCAGGCAGCCTCCATCAGCTGATGGCGGGGTGGAGGAGCAGAAGCCAGCCTCCAGCAGCTGATGGCGGGGTGCAGGAGGTGCAGGCAGCCTCCAGCAGCTGATGGCGGGGTGCAGGAGCAGCAGGCAGCCTCCAGCAGCTGATGGCGGGGTGCAGGAGCTGCAACCAGCCTCCAGCTGGTGATGGCGGGGTGGAGGAGCTGCAGCCAGCCTCCAGCAGCCAGCCCCCAGCAGCTGATGGCGGGGTGGAGGAGCAGAAGCCAGCCTCCAGCAGCTGATGGTGGGGTGCAGGAGCTGCAGCCAGCCTCCAGCAGCCAGCCTCCAGCTGGTGATGGCGGGGTGGAGGAGCAGCAGCAGACAGCCTCCAGCAGCCAGCCAGCCTCCAGGAGCTGATGGCGGTGTGTGGGAGCAGCAGCCAGCCTCCAGCGTTCAGCCAGCATCCATCAGCTGATGGCGGTGTGAAGGAGCTGCAGCCAGCCTCCAGCAGGTCATGGTGGGGTGGAGGAGCAGCAGCCAGCCTCCAGCAGCTGATGGCGGGTTGCAGGAGCTGCAGCCAGCCTCCAGCAAATGATGGCGGGGTGCAGGAGCTGCAGGCAGCCTCCAGCAGCTGATGGCGGGGTGCAGGAGCAGCAGGCAGCCTCCAGCTGCTGATGACGGGGTGCAGGAGCTGCAACCAGCCTCCAGCTGGTGATGGTGGGGTGGAGGAGCTGCAGCCAGCCTCGAACAGCTGATGGCAGGGTGCAGGAGCAGCAGCCAGCCTATAGCAGAGCTCAGCAGCCTCCAGCAGCTGATGGCAGTGTGTGTTTAAGTCCCTGCCTGGTGTGAGAGCTGAAACCTGGGTCGGACCTGGTCTATAGAAGAGCTCAGCAGCCTCCAGCAGCTGATGGCAGTGTGTCTTTAAGTCACTGCCTGGTGGGAGAGCTGAAACCTGGGTCGGACCTGGTCTATAGTAGAGCTCAGCAGCCTCCAGCAGCTGATTGCAGTGTGTGTTTAAGTCCCTGCCTGGTGGGAGAGCTGATATCCGGGTCGGACCTGGTCCACAGCAGGGCCCATCACCCTCCAGAAGCTGGTGGCAGTGTGTGTTTAAGTCCCTGCGGGGTGCAGGAGCAGAAACCTGGGTGGGACCTGGTCTGCAGCAGAGCTCGGCAGCCTCCAGCAGCTGATGGCAGTGAGTGTTTAAGTCCCTGCGGGGTGGGAGAGCTATATCCCGGGTCAGACCTGGTCTAAAGCAGGGCCCATCACCCTCCAGAAGCTGGTGGCAGTGTGTGTTTAAGTCCCTGCGGGGTGGAGGAGCAGAAACCTGGGTCGGACCCGGTCTACAGCAGAGCTCAGCAGCCCCCAGAAGCTGATGGCAGTGTGTGTGTGTGTGTGTGTGTTTAAGTCTCTGCCTGGTTGGAGAGCCGATACCTGGGTCGGACCTGGTCTGCAGCAGGGCTCAGCAGCCTCCAGAAGCTGATGGCAGTGTGTCTTTCATTCCCTGCGGGGTGCAGGAGCAGAAACCTGGGTCGGACCTGGTCTATAGCGGAGCTCAGCAGCCTCCAGCAGCTGATGGCAGTGTGTGTGTTAAAGACCCTGCGGGGTGGGAGAGCTGAAACCTGGGTCGGACCTGGTCTGCAGCAGGGCTCAGCAGCCCCCAGAAGCTGATGGCTGTGTGTGTTTAAGTCCCTGCGGGGTGGGAGAGCTGAAACCTGGGTCGGACCTGGCCCGCAGCAGGGCCCATCACCCTCCAGAAGCTGATGGCGGTGTGGGTTTAAGTCCCTGCGGGGTTGAGGAGCTGAAACCTGGGTCGGACCTGGTCTGCAGCAGGGCCCATCACCATCCAGAAGCTGATGGCTGTGTGTGTTTAAGTCCCAGGGGGGTGGGAGAGCCATAACCTGGGTCGGACCTGGTCTGCAGCAGGGCTCAGCAGCCTCCAGTTGCAGATGGCAGTGTGTGTTTAGTTCCCTGCGGGGTGCAGGAGCTGAAACCTGGGTCGGACCTGGTCTATAGCAGAGCTCAGCAGCCTCCAGAAGCTGATGGCAGTGTGTCTTCAATTCCCTGCGGGGTGCAGGAGCTGATACCTGGGTCGGACCTGGTCTGCAGCAGGGCCCATCACCATCCAGACGCTGATGGCAGTGTGTGTTTAAGTCCTAGTGGGCTGCAGGAGCTGAAACCTGGGTCGGACCTGCTCTATAGTAGAGCTCAGCAGCCTCCAGAAGCTGATGGCAGTGTGTCTTTAAGTCCCTGCGGGGTGGGATAGCTGAAACCTGGGTCGGACCTGGTCTGCAGCAGGGCCCATCACCATCCAGACGCTGATGGCAGTGTGTGTTTAAGTCCTAGTGGGCTGCAGGAGCTGAAACCTGGGTCGGACCTGCTCTATAGTAGAGCTCAGCAGCCTCCAGAAGCTGATGGCAGTGTGTCTTTAAGTCCCTGCGGGGTGGGATAGCTGAAACCTGGGTCGGACCTGGTCTGCAGCAGGGCCCATCACCCTCCAGAAGCTGTTGGCAGTGTGTCTTCCATTCCTAGTGGGGCAGGGGAGCAAAGACCTGGGCAGAGGAGCGCCTGTCTGCATCCGATCCGGCCCCTCAGCAGCCCGCCGTGAGCCTTAGAGAACCCCCCCCCCCCCCCAGCGGGCTCCAGGAACCGGGCCCTGCGTCGGACCCAGCTCAGTAAGGCCCTCCCTCGGGCCCTGCAGCAGGTGGCCCCGTCTATGCAGTCGAAAACCCCGCGAAAATCGGTGTAGAAACGCCCGAGAGGCGTGGTGCGGTTCCCCCGGCCGGTACCGGGTCCGGACCGGTCCGGAAGTCCACCCAGAACACTGCCTGGGGCTTCTGGGCGGCTCCCCAGGCGCAGGCAGTCGAAAACCGCGTGAAAATCGGTTCAGAATTGACAAAACGGCGACCTCGTCGCTCCAAAAACTAAGTCCAAACTAAGCCTTTCGCTTATCGCTTAACGCTTAAGGCGGTCGGCCTTATGGCCAGTAAATGAAAAGTGCCTGCGCCCCTGGAGGTTTTGGAAGGTGCGAGCGATGACCATGCTCGGGTTAGTAGGTGAGGCCATCGGAAAACCAGCGTGAGTTGGCGGGTTTGGGTGGCAATCTATTCCAGGCAGAGTCGACTATCTCTGGGCATCAATTTTGGGATTTTTCCGGCTCTGGTTCTGGGAGAAACGCAGGGGCAAAGTGCACGAGCCGCGGCCGATTTTGGTGGCCTGTCCCTGGGCACAAAGTCTGAGGAGTGTGGGCCTGGTTCTCCGAAAAATACCAGTCTGCTGGAGCTCACTCCCATGGCTCCAGGGGGCACGGCACACCCCCCGGTAGCCGACCAAAGTGCTCTACTCGGGCCAGACTCGGACCCACGACCCGGGGTGAGAACCACAACTACTGGTCATCCTTTTGACCTCCAGGGGGCGCGGCAGAGCCTCCCCAGTCCGACGCAAGTGCCCCACTTGGGCCATACTCAGACCCACGGCCCGGGGCGAGAACCACAACTACTGGTCATCCTTTAGACCTCCAGGGGGCCCGGCACAGCCTCCCTAGACCGACACAAGTGCTCCACTTGGGCTGTACTCTGACCCAAGTCCCGGTGCGAGAACCACAACTACTGGTCATCCTTTAGACCTCCAGGGGGCCCGGCACAGCCTCCCTAGGCCGACACAAGTGCTCCACTTGGGCTATACTCTGACCCAAGTCCCGGGGCGAGAACCACAACTACTGGTCATCCTTTTGACCTCATGGTCATCCTTTAGATCTCCAGGGGGCCCGGCACAGCCTCCCTAGGCCGACACAAGTGCTCCACTTGGGCTATACTCTGACCCAAGTCCCGGGGCGAGAACCACAACTACTGGTCATCCTTTAGACCTCCAGGGGGCACGGCACACCCCCCGGTAGCCGACCAAAGTGCTCTACTCGGGCCAGACTCGGACCCACGACCCGGGGTGAGAACCACAACTACTGGTCATCCTTTAGACCTCCAGGGGGCCCGGCACAGCCTCCCTAGTCCGACACAAGTGCTCCACTTGGGCTATACTCTGACCCAAGTCCCGGGGCGAGAACCACAACTACTGGTCATCCTTTAGACCTCCAGGGGGACCGGCACAGCCTCCCTAGACCGACACAAGTGCACCACTTGGGCCATACTCTGACCCAAGTCCCGGGGCGAGAACCACAACTACTGGTCATCCTTTTGACCTCATGGTCATCCTTTAGACCTCAAGGGGGCACGGCAGAGCCTCCCTAGTCCGACACAAGTGTCCCACTTGGGCTATACTATGACCCAAGTCCCGGGGCGAGAACCACAACTACTGGTCATCCTTTAGACCTCAAGGGGGCACGGCAGAGCCTCCCTAGTCCGACACAAGTGTCCCACTTGGGCCATACTCAGACCCACGGCCCGGGGCGAGAACCACAACTACTGGTCATCCTTTAGACCTCCAGGGGGCCCGGCACAGCCTCCCTAGTCCGACGCAAGTGCTCCACTTGGGCTGTACTCTGACCCAAGTCCCGGGGCGAGAACCACAACTAATGGTCATCCTTTAGACCTCCAGGGGGCACGGCACAGCCTCCCTAGTCCGACACAAGTGCTCCACTTGGGCTATACTCTGACCCAAGTCCCGGGGCGAGAACCACAACTACTGGTCATCCTTTAGACCTCCAGGGGGCACGGCAGAGCCTCCCTAGTCCGACACAAGTGTCCCACTTGGGCTATTCTCTGACCCAAGTCCCGGGGCGAGAACCACAACTACTGGTCATCCTTTAGACCTCCAGGGGGCACGACACAGCCTCCCTAGTCCGACCCAAGTGCTCCACTTGGGCTATACTATGACCCAAGTCCCGGGGCGAGAACCACAACTACTGGTCATCCTTTAGACCTCCAGGGGGCACGGCACAGCCTCCCTAGTCCGACACAAGTGCTCCACTTGGGCTATACTCTGACCCAAGTCCCGGGGCGAGAACCACAACTACTGGTCATCCTTTAGACCTCCAGGGGGCACGGCACAGCCTCCCTAGTCCGACACAAGTGCTCCACTTGGGCTATACTCTGACCCAAGTCCCGGGGCGAGAACCACAACTACTGGTCATCCTTTTGACCTCATGGTCATCCTTTAGACCTCCAGGGGGCCCGGCACAGCCTCCCTAGGCCGACACAAGTGCTCCACTTGGGCTATACTCTGACCCAAGTCCCGGGGCGAGAACCACAACTACTGGTCATCCTTTAGACCTCCAGGGGGCACGGCACAGCCTCCCTAGTCCGACACAAGTGCTCCACTTGGGCTATACTCTGACCCAAGTCCCGGGGCGAGAACCACAACTACTGGTCATCCTTTTGACCTCATGGTCATCCTTTAGACCTCCAGGGGGCCCGGCACAGCCTCCCTAGACCGACACAAGTGCTCCACTTGGGCTGTACTCTGACCCAAGTCCCGGTGCGAGAACCACAACTACTGGTCATCCTTTAGACCTCCAGGGGGCCCGGCACAGCCTCCCTAGGCCGACACAAGTGCTCCACTTGGGCTATACTCTGACCCAAGTCCCGGGGCGAGAACCACAACTACTGGTCATCCTTTTGACCTCATGGTCATCCTTTAGATCTCCAGGGGGCCCGGCACAGCCTCCCTAGGCCGACACAAGTGCTCCACTTGGGCTATACTCTGACCCAAGTCCCGGGGCGAGAACCACAACTACTGGTCATCCTTTAGACCTCCAGGGGGCACGGCACACCCCCCGGTAGCCGACCAAAGTGCTCTACTCGGGCCAGACTCGGACCCACGACCCGGGGTGAGAACCACAACTACTGGTCATCCTTTAGACCTCCAGGGGGCCCGGCACAGCCTCCCTAGTCCGACACAAGTGCTCCACTTGGGCTATACTCTGACCCAAGTCCCGGGGCGAGAACCACAACTACTGGTCATCCTTTAGACCTCCAGGGGGACCGGCACAGCCTCCCTAGACCGACACAAGTGCACCACTTGGGCCATACTCTGACCCAAGTCCCGGGGCGAGAACCACAACTACTGGTCATCCTTTTGACCTCATGGTCATCCTTTAGACCTCAAGGGGGCACGGCAGAGCCTCCCTAGTCCGACACAAGTGTCCCACTTGGGCTATACTATGACCCAAGTCCCGGGGCGAGAACCACAACTACTGGTCATCCTTTAGACCTCAAGGGGGCACGGCAGAGCCTCCCTAGTCCGACACAAGTGTCCCACTTGGGCCATACTCAGACCCACGGCCCGGGGCGAGAACCACAACTACTGGTCATCCTTTAGACCTCCAGGGGGCCCGGCACAGCCTCCCTAGTCCGACGCAAGTGCTCCACTTGGGCTGTACTCTGACCCAAGTCCCGGGGCGAGAACCACAACTAATGGTCATCCTTTAGACCTCCAGGGGGCACGGCACAGCCTCCCTAGTCCGACACAAGTGCTCCACTTGGGCTATACTCTGA
>NW_027223067.1:105040-110040 GCF_043380555.1 Nothobranchius furzeri
TTGCCTGGTGGGAGAGCTGATATCCGGGTCGGACCTGGTCCACAGCAGGGCCCATCACCCTCCAGAAGCTGGTGGCAGTGTGTGTTTAAGTCCCTGCGGGGTGCAGGAGCAGAAACCTGGGTGGGACCTGGTCTGCAGCAGAGCTCGGCAGCCTCCAGCAGCTGATGGCAGTGAGTGTTTAAGTCCCTGCGGGGTGGGAGAGCTATATCCCGGGTCAGACCTGGTCTAAAGCAGGGCCCATCACCCTCCAGAAGCTGGTGGCAGTGTGTGTTTAAGTCCCTGCGGGGTGGAGGAGCAGAAACCTGGGTCGGACCCGGTCTACAGCAGAGCTCAGCAGCCCCCAGAAGCTGATGGCAGTGTGTGTGTGTGTGTGTGTGTTTAAGTCTCTGCCTGGTTGGAGAGCCGATACCTGGGTCGGACCTGGTCTGCAGCAGGGCTCAGCAGCCTCCAGAAGCTGATGGCAGTGTGTCTTTCATTCCCTGCGGGGTGCAGGAGCAGAAACCTGGGTCGGACCTGGTCTATAGCGGAGCTCAGCAGCCTCCAGCAGCTGATGGCAGTGTGTGTGTTAAAGACCCTGCGGGGTGGGAGAGCTGAAACCTGGGTCGGACCTGGTCTGCAGCAGGGCTCAGCAGCCCCCAGAAGCTGATGGCTGTGTGTGTTTAAGTCCCTGCGGGGTGGGAGAGCTGAAACCTGGGTCGGACCTGGCCCGCAGCAGGGCCCATCACCCTCCAGAAGCTGATGGCGGTGTGGGTTTAAGTCCCTGCGGGGTTGAGGAGCTGAAACCTGGGTCGGACCTGGTCTGCAGCAGGGCCCATCACCATCCAGAAGCTGATGGCTGTGTGTGTTTAAGTCCCAGGGGGGTGGGAGAGCCATAACCTGGGTCGGACCTGGTCTGCAGCAGGGCTCAGCAGCCTCCAGTTGCAGATGGCAGTGTGTGTTTAGTTCCCTGCGGGGTGCAGGAGCTGAAACCTGGGTCGGACCTGGTCTATAGCAGAGCTCAGCAGCCTCCAGAAGCTGATGGCAGTGTGTCTTCAATTCCCTGCGGGGTGCAGGAGCTGATACCTGGGTCGGACCTGGTCTGCAGCAGGGCCCATCACCATCCAGACGCTGATGGCAGTGTGTGTTTAAGTCCTAGTGGGCTGCAGGAGCTGAAACCTGGGTCGGACCTGCTCTATAGTAGAGCTCAGCAGCCTCCAGAAGCTGATGGCAGTGTGTCTTTAAGTCCCTGCGGGGTGGGATAGCTGAAACCTGGGTCGGACCTGGTCTGCAGCAGGGCCCATCACCATCCAGACGCTGATGGCAGTGTGTGTTTAAGTCCTAGTGGGCTGCAGGAGCTGAAACCTGGGTCGGACCTGCTCTATAGTAGAGCTCAGCAGCCTCCAGAAGCTGATGGCAGTGTGTCTTTAAGTCCCTGCGGGGTGGGATAGCTGAAACCTGGGTCGGACCTGGTCTGCAGCAGGGCCCATCACCCTCCAGAAGCTGTTGGCAGTGTGTCTTCCATTCCTAGTGGGGCAGGGGAGCAAAGACCTGGGCAGAGGAGCGCCTGTCTGCATCCGATCCGGCCCCTCAGCAGCCCGCCGTGAGCCTTAGAGAACCCCCCCCCCCCCCCAGCGGGCTCCAGGAACCGGGCCCTGCGTCGGACCCAGCTCAGTAAGGCCCTCCCTCGGGCCCTGCAGCAGGTGGCCCCGTCTATGCAGTCGAAAACCCCGCGAAAATCGGTGTAGAAACGCCCGAGAGGCGTGGTGCGGTTCCCCCGGCCGGTACCGGGTCCGGACCGGTCCGGAAGTCCACCCAGAACACTGCCTGGGGCTTCTGGGCGGCTCCCCAGGCGCAGGCAGTCGAAAACCGCGTGAAAATCGGTTCAGAATTGACAAAACGGCGACCTCGTCGCTCCAAAAACTAAGTCCAAACTAAGCCTTTCGCTTATCGCTTAACGCTTAAGGCGGTCGGCCTTATGGCCAGTAAATGAAAAGTGCCTGCGCCCCTGGAGGTTTTGGAAGGTGCGAGCGATGACCATGCTCGGGTTAGTAGGTGAGGCCATCGGAAAACCAGCGTGAGTTGGCGGGTTTGGGTGGCAATCTATTCCAGGCAGAGTCGACTATCTCTGGGCATCAATTTTGGGATTTTTCCGGCTCTGGTTCTGGGAGAAACGCAGGGGCAAAGTGCACGAGCCGCGGCCGATTTTGGTGGCCTGTCCCTGGGCACAAAGTCTGAGGAGTGTGGGCCTGGTTCTCCGAAAAATACCAGTCTGCTGGAGCTCACTCCCATGGCTCCAGGGGGCACGGCACACCCCCCGGTAGCCGACCAAAGTGCTCTACTCGGGCCAGACTCGGACCCACGACCCGGGGTGAGAACCACAACTACTGGTCATCCTTTTGACCTCCAGGGGGCGCGGCAGAGCCTCCCCAGTCCGACGCAAGTGCCCCACTTGGGCCATACTCAGACCCACGGCCCGGGGCGAGAACCACAACTACTGGTCATCCTTTAGACCTCCAGGGGGCCCGGCACAGCCTCCCTAGACCGACACAAGTGCTCCACTTGGGCTGTACTCTGACCCAAGTCCCGGTGCGAGAACCACAACTACTGGTCATCCTTTAGACCTCCAGGGGGCCCGGCACAGCCTCCCTAGGCCGACACAAGTGCTCCACTTGGGCTATACTCTGACCCAAGTCCCGGGGCGAGAACCACAACTACTGGTCATCCTTTTGACCTCATGGTCATCCTTTAGATCTCCAGGGGGCCCGGCACAGCCTCCCTAGGCCGACACAAGTGCTCCACTTGGGCTATACTCTGACCCAAGTCCCGGGGCGAGAACCACAACTACTGGTCATCCTTTAGACCTCCAGGGGGCACGGCACACCCCCGGTAGCCGACCAAAGTGCTCTACTCGGGCCAGACTCGGACCCACGACCCGGGGTGAGAACCACAACTACTGGTCATCCTTTAGACCTCCAGGGGGCCCGGCACAGCCTCCCTAGTCCGACACAAGTGCTCCACTTGGGCTATACTCTGACCCAAGTCCCGGGGCGAGAACCACAACTACTGGTCATCCTTTAGACCTCCAGGGGGACCGGCACAGCCTCCCTAGACCGACACAAGTGCACCACTTGGGCCATACTCTGACCCAAGTCCCGGGGCGAGAACCACAACTACTGGTCATCCTTTTGACCTCATGGTCATCCTTTAGACCTCAAGGGGGCACGGCAGAGCCTCCCTAGTCCGACACAAGTGTCCCACTTGGGCTATACTATGACCCAAGTCCCGGGGCGAGAACCACAACTACTGGTCATCCTTTAGACCTCAAGGGGGCACGGCAGAGCCTCCCTAGTCCGACACAAGTGTCCCACTTGGGCCATACTCAGACCCACGGCCCGGGGCGAGAACCACAACTACTGGTCATCCTTTAGACCTCCAGGGGGCCCGGCACAGCCTCCCTAGTCCGACGCAAGTGCTCCACTTGGGCTGTACTCTGACCCAAGTCCCGGGGCGAGAACCACAACTAATGGTCATCCTTTAGACCTCCAGGGGGCACGGCACAGCCTCCCTAGTCCGACACAAGTGCTCCACTTGGGCTATACTCTGACCCAAGTCCCGGGGCGAGAACCACAACTACTGGTCATCCTTTAGACCTCCAGGGGGCACGGCAGAGCCTCCCTAGTCCGACACAAGTGTCCCACTTGGGCTATTCTCTGACCCAAGTCCCGGGGCGAGAACCACAACTACTGGTCATCCTTTAGACCTCCAGGGGGCACGACACAGCCTCCCTAGTCCGACCCAAGTGCTCCACTTGGGCTATACTATGACCCAAGTCCCGGGGCGAGAACCACAACTACTGGTCATCCTTTAGACCTCCAGGGGGCACGGCACAGCCTCCCTAGTCCGACACAAGTGCTCCACTTGGGCTATACTCTGACCCAAGTCCCGGGGCGAGAACCACAACTACTGGTCATCCTTTAGACCTCCAGGGGGCACGGCACAGCCTCCCTAGTCCGACACAAGTGCTCCACTTGGGCTATACTCTGACCCAAGTCCCGGGGCGAGAACCACAACTACTGGTCATCCTTTTGACCTCATGGTCATCCTTTAGACCTCCAGGGGGCCCGGCACAGCCTCCCTAGGCCGACACAAGTGCTCCACTTGGGCTATACTCTGACCCAAGTCCCGGGGCGAGAACCACAACTACTGGTCATCCTTTAGACCTCCAGGGGGCACGGCACAGCCTCCCTAGTCCGACACAAGTGCTCCACTTGGGCTATACTCTGACCCAAGTCCCGGGGCGAGAACCACAACTACTGGTCATCCTTTTGACCTCATGGTCATCCTTTAGACCTCCAGGGGGCCCGGCACAGCCTCCCTAGACCGACACAAGTGCTCCACTTGGGCTGTACTCTGACCCAAGTCCCGGTGCGAGAACCACAACTACTGGTCATCCTTTAGACCTCCAGGGGGCCCGGCACAGCCTCCCTAGGCCGACACAAGTGCTCCACTTGGGCTATACTCTGACCCAAGTCCCGGGGCGAGAACCACAACTACTGGTCATCCTTTTGACCTCATGGTCATCCTTTAGATCTCCAGGGGGCCCGGCACAGCCTCCCTAGGCCGACACAAGTGCTCCACTTGGGCTATACTCTGACCCAAGTCCCGGGGCGAGAACCACAACTACTGGTCATCCTTTAGACCTCCAGGGGGCACGGCACACCCCCCGGTAGCCGACCAAAGTGCTCTACTCGGGCCAGACTCGGACCCACGACCCGGGGTGAGAACCACAACTACTGGTCATCCTTTAGACCTCCAGGGGGCCCGGCACAGCCTCCCTAGTCCGACACAAGTGCTCCACTTGGGCTATACTCTGACCCAAGTCCCGGGGCGAGAACCACAACTACTGGTCATCCTTTAGACCTCCAGGGGGACCGGCACAGCCTCCCTAGACCGACACAAGTGCACCACTTGGGCCATACTCTGACCCAAGTCCCGGGGCGAGAACCACAACTACTGGTCAT
>NW_027223067.1:122540-132540 GCF_043380555.1 Nothobranchius furzeri
ATGGCGGGGTGCAGGAGCTGCAGCCAGCGTCCAGCAGCTGATGGTGGGGTGGAGGAGCTGCAGCCAGCCTCCAGCAGCCAGCCTCCAGCTAGTGATGGCGGGGTGGAGAAGCAGGCAGCCTCCGTCAGCTGATGGCGGGGTGGAGGAGCAGAAGCCAGCCTCCAGCAGCTGATGGCGGGGTGCAGGAGCTGCAGCCAGCGTCCAGCAGCTGATGGTGGGGTGGAGGAGCTGCAGCCAGCGTCCAGCAGCTGATGGTGGGGTGGAGGAGCTGCAGCCAGCCTCCAGCAGCCAGCCTCCAGCAGCTGATGGCGGGGTGCAGGAGCAGCAGCCAGCCTCCAGCAGCTGATGGCGGGGTGCAGGAGCAGCAGGCAGCCTCCAGCAGCTGATGGCGGGGTGGAGGAGCAGAAGCCAGCCTCCAGCAGCTGATGGCGGGGTGCAGGAGCTGCAGCCAGCGTCCAGCAGCTGATGGTGGGGTGGAGGAGCTGCAGCCAGCGTCCAGCAGCTGATGGTTGGGTGGAGGAGCAGCAGCCAGCCTCCAGCAGCCAGCCTCCAGCTAGTGATGGCGGGGTGGAGAAGCAGGCAGCCTCCATCAGCTGATGGCGGGGTGGAGGAGCAGAAGCCAGCCTCCAGCTGGTGATGGCGGGGTGCAGGAGCTGCAGGCAGCCTCCAGCAGCTGATGGCGGGGTGCAGGAGCTGCAGGCAGCCTCCAGCAGCTGATGGCGGGGTGGAGGAGCTGCAGCCAGCGTCCAGCAGCTGATGGTGGGGTGGAGGAGCTGCAGCCAGCGTCCAGCAGCTGATGGTTGGGTGGAGGAGCAGCAGCCAGCCTCCAGCAGCTGATGGCGGGGTGCAGGAGCAGCAGCCAGCCTCCAGCTGGTGATGGCGGGGTGCAGGAGCTGCAGGCAGCCTCCAGCAGCTGATGGCGGGGTGGAGGAGCTGCAGCCAGCCTCCAGCAGCCAGCCTCCAGCTAGTGATGGCGGGGTGGAGAAGCAGGCAGCCTCCATCAGCTGATGGCGGGGTGGAGGAGCAGAAGCCAGCCTCCAGCAGCTGATGGCGGGGTGCAGGAGGTGCAGGCAGCCTCCAGCAGCTGATGGCGGGGTGCAGGAGCAGCAGGCAGCCTCCAGCAGCTGATGGCGGGGTGCAGGAGCTGCAACCAGCCTCCAGCTGGTGATGGCGGGGTGGAGGAGCTGCAGCCAGCCTCCAGCAGCCAGCCCCCAGCAGCTGATGGCGGGGTGGAGGAGCAGAAGCCAGCCTCCAGCAGCTGATGGTGGGGTGCAGGAGCTGCAGCCAGCCTCCAGCAGCCAGCCTCCAGCTGGTGATGGCGGGGTGGAGGAGCAGCAGCAGACAGCCTCCAGCAGCCAGCCAGCCTCCAGGAGCTGATGGCGGTGTGTGGGAGCAGCAGCCAGCCTCCAGCGTTCAGCCAGCATCCATCAGCTGATGGCGGTGTGAAGGAGCTGCAGCCAGCCTCCAGCAGGTCATGGTGGGGTGGAGGAGCAGCAGCCAGCCTCCAGCAGCTGATGGCGGGTTGCAGGAGCTGCAGCCAGCCTCCAGCAAATGATGGCGGGGTGCAGGAGCTGCAGGCAGCCTCCAGCAGCTGATGGCGGGGTGCAGGAGCAGCAGGCAGCCTCCAGCTGCTGATGACGGGGTGCAGGAGCTGCAACCAGCCTCCAGCTGGTGATGGTGGGGTGGAGGAGCTGCAGCCAGCCTCGAACAGCTGATGGCAGGGTGCAGGAGCAGCAGCCAGCCTCCAGCAGCTGATGGCGGGGCGCAGGAGCTGCAGGCAGCCTCCAGCAGCTGATGGCGGGGTGCAGGAGCAGCAGCCAGCCTCCAGCTGGTGATGGCGGGGTGAAGGAGCTGCAGCCAGCCACCAGCAGCTGATGGCGGGGTGCAGGAGCTGCAGGCAGCCTCCAGCAGCTGATGGCGGGGTGCAGGAGCTGCAGGCAGCCTCCAGCAGCTGATGGCGGGGTGGAGGAGCTGCAGCCAGCGTCCAGCAGCTGATGGTGGGGTGGAGGAGCTGCAGCCAGCGTCCAGCAGCTGATGGTTGGGTGGAGGAGCAGCAGCCAGCCTCCAGCAGCTGATGGCGGGGTGCAGGAGCAGCAGCCAGCCTCCAGCAGCTGATGGCGGGGTGGAGGAGCTGCAGCCAGCCTCCAGCAGCCAGCCTCCAGCTAGTGATGGCGGGGTGGAGAAGCAGGCAGCCTCCATCAGCTGATGGCGGGGTGGAGGAGCAGAAGCCAGCCTCCAGCTGGTGATGGCGGGGTGCAGGAGCTGCAGGCAGCCTCCAGCAGCTGATGGCGGGGTGGAGGAGCTGCAGCCAGCCTCCAGCAGCCAGCCTCCAGCTAGTGATGGCGGGGTGGAGAAGCAGGCAGCCTCCATCAGCTGATGGCGGGGTGGAGGAGCAGAAGCCAGCCTCCAGCAGCTGATGGCGGGGTGCAGGAGGTGCAGGCAGCCTCCAGCAGCTGATGGCGGGGTGCAGGAGCAGCAGGCAGCCTCCAGCAGCTGATGGCGGGGTGCAGGAGCTGCAACCAGCCTCCAGCTGGTGATGGCGGGGTGGAGGAGCTGCAGCCAGCCTCCAGCAGCCAGCCCCCAGCAGCTGATGGCGGGGTGGAGGAGCAGAAGCCAGCCTCCAGCAGCTGATGGTGGGGTGCAGGAGCTGCAGCCAGCCTCCAGCAGCCAGCCTCCAGCTGGTGATGGCGGGGTGGAGGAGCAGCAGCAGACAGCCTCCAGCAGCCAGCCAGCCTCCAGGAGCTGATGGCGGTGTGTGGGAGCAGCAGCCAGCCTCCAGCGTTCAGCCAGCATCCATCAGCTGATGGCGGTGTGAAGGAGCTGCAGCCAGCCTCCAGCAGGTCATGGTGGGGTGGAGGAGCAGCAGCCAGCCTCCAGCAGCTGATGGCGGGTTGCAGGAGCTGCAGCCAGCCTCCAGCAAATGATGGCGGGGTGCAGGAGCTGCAGGCAGCCTCCAGCAGCTGATGGCGGGGTGCAGGAGCAGCAGGCAGCCTCCAGCTGCTGATGACGGGGTGCAGGAGCTGCAACCAGCCTCCAGCTGGTGATGGTGGGGTGGAGGAGCTGCAGCCAGCCTCGAACAGCTGATGGCAGGGTGCAGGAGCAGCAGCCAGCCTCCAGCAGCTGATGGCGGGGCGCAGGAGCTGCAGGCAGCCTCCAGCAGCTGATGGCGGGGTGCAGGAGCAGCAGCCAGCCTCCAGCTGGTGATGGCGGGGTGAAGGAGCTGCAGCCAGCCACCAGCAGCTGATGGCGGGGTGAAGGAGCTGCAGCCAGCCACCAGCAGCTGATGGCGGGGTGGAGGAGCTGCAGCCAGCGTCCAGCAGCTGATGGTTGGGTGGTGGAGGAGCAGCAGCCAGCCTCCAGCAGCTGATGGCGGGGTGCAGGAGCAGCAGCCAGCGTCCAGCAGCTGATGGTTGGGTGGAGGAGCAGCAGCCAGCCTCCAGCAGCTGCTGGCGGGGTGCAGGAGCAGCAGCCAGCCTCCAGCAGCTGATGGCGGGGTGCAGGAGCTGCAGGCAGCCTCCAGCAGCTGATGGCGGTGTGCAGGAGCTGCAGCCAGCCTCCAGCAGCTGATGGCGGGGTGCAGGGGCTGCAGGCAGCCTCCAGCAGCTGATGGCGGGGTGCAGGAGCTGCAACCAGCCTCCAGCTGGTGATGGCGGGGTGGAGGAGCAGCAGCCAGCCTCCAGCAGCCAGCCTCCAGCTGCTGATGGCGGGGTGGAGGAACAGAAGCCTCCAGCAGCTGATGGCAGGGTGCAGGAGCAGCAGCCAGCCTCCAGCTGGTGATGGCGGGGTGGAGGAGCTGAAACCTGGGTCGGACCTGGTCTGCAGCAGGGCCCATTACCACTCAGAAGCTGATGGCAGTGTGTGTTTAGGTCCCTGCGGGGTGGATGAGCTGAAACCTGGGTCAGACTTGGTGTGCAGCAGGGCTCAGCACCCTCCAGAAGCCGATGACAGTGTGTCTTTAACTCCCTGCCTGGTGGGAGAGCTGAAAGCTGGGTCGGACCTGGTCTTTAGCAGAGCTCAGCAGCCTCCAGAAGCTGATGGCAGTGTGTGTTTCATCCCCTGCGGGGTGGGAGAGCTGAAACGTGGGTCGGACCTGGTCTGCAGCAGGGCCCATCACCATCCAGAAGCTGACGGCGGTGTGTGTTTAAGTCCCTGCGGGGTGGGAGAGCCATAACCTGGGTCGGACCTGGTCTGCAGCAGAGCTCAGCAGCCTCCAGAACCTGATGGCAGTGTGTCTTTAATCCACTGCGGGGTGCAGGAGCTGAAACCTGGGTCGGACCTGGTCTGCAGCAGGGCTCAGCAGCCAGCAGAAGGTGACGGCAGTGTGTGTTTAGTTCCCTGCGGGGTGCAGGAGCTGAAACCTGGGTCGGACCTGGTCTGCAGCAGAGCTCAGCAGCCAGCAGAAGGTGATGGCAGTGTGTGTTTAAGTCCCTGCCTGGTGGGAGAGCTGAAACCTGGGTCGGACCTGGTCTATAGAAGAGCTCAGCAGCCTCCAGAAGCTGATGGCAGTGTGTGTGTTTTGGTCCCTGCGGGGTGCAGGAGCAGGAACCCGGGTCGGACCTGGTCTATAGCGGAGCTCAGCAGCCTCCAGCAGCTGATGGCAGTGTGTGTTTAATTCCCT
This sequence comes from Nothobranchius furzeri, assembly GCF_043380555.1. Taxonomy (NCBI): domain Eukaryota; kingdom Metazoa; phylum Chordata; class Actinopteri; order Cyprinodontiformes; family Nothobranchiidae; genus Nothobranchius; species Nothobranchius furzeri. The sequence goes on from NW_027223067.1 coordinate 127,159, forward strand.
GCCTGGTGGGAGAGCTGTAACCCGGGTCGGACTTGGTCTGCAGCAGGGCCCATCACCATCCAGAAGCTGATGGCAGTGTGTCTTTAATTCCCTGCGGGGTGGAGGAGCAGAAACCTGGGTCGGACCTGGTCTATAGCAGAGCTCAGCAGCCTCCAGAAGCTGATGGCAGTGTGTGTTCAAGTCCCTGCGGGGTGGGAGAGCTGAAACCTGGGTCGGACCTGGTCTATAGAAGAGCTCAGCAGCCTCCAGCAGCTGATGGCAGTGTGTGTTTAAGTCCCTGCGGGGTGGGAGAGCTATATCCCGGGTCGGACCTGGTCTATAGCAGAGCTCAGCAGCCTCCAGCAGCTGATGGCAGTGTGTGTTTAAGTCCCTGCGGGGTGGGAGAGCTGAAACCTCGGTCGGACCTGGTCTATGGCAGAGCTCAGCAGCCTCCAGAAGCTGATGGCAGCGTGCCTCTAAGTCCCTGCCTGGTGGGAGAGCTGAAACCTGGGTCGGACATGGTCTGCAGCAGGGCTCGGCAGCCTCCAGCAGCTGATGGCAGTGTGTCTTTAAGTCCCTGCCTGGTGGGAGAGCTGAAACCTGGGTCGGACCTGGTCTATAGCAGAGCTCAGCAGCCTCCAGCAGCTGATGGCAGTGTGTGTTTAAGTCCCTGCCTGGTGTGAGAGCTGAAACCTGGGTCGGACCTGGTCTATAGAAGAGCTCAGCAGCCTCCAGCAGCTGATGGCAGTGTGTCTTTAAGTCACTGCCTGGTGGGAGAGCTGAAACCTGGGTCGGACCTGGTCTATAGTAGAGCTCACCAGCCTCCAGCAGCTGATTGCAGTGTGTGTTTAAGTCCCTGCCTGGTGGGAGAGCTGATATCCGGGTCGGACCTGGTCCACAGCAGGGCCCATCACCCTCCAGAAGCTGGTGGCAGTGTGTGTTTAAGTCCCTGCGGGGTGCAGGAGCAGAAACCTGGGTGGGACCTGGTCTGCAGCAGAGCTCGGCAGCCTCCAGCAGCTGATGGCAGTGAGTGTTTAAGTCCCTGCGGGGTGGGAGAGCTATATCCCGGGTCAGACCTGGTCTAAAGCAGGGCCCATCACCCTCCAGAAGCTGGTGGCAGTGTGTGTTTAAGTCCCTGCGGGGTGGAGGAGCAGAAACCTGGGTCGGACCCGGTCTACAGCAGAGCTCAGCAGCCCCCAGAAGCTGATGGCAGTGTGTGTGTGTGTGTGTGTGTTTAAGTCTCTGCCTGGTTGGAGAGCCGATACCTGGGTCGGACCTGGTCTGCAGCAGGGCTCAGCAGCCTCCAGAAGCTGATGGCAGTGTGTCTTTCATTCCCTGCGGGGTGCAGGAGCAGAAACCTGGGTCGGACCTGGTCTATAGCGGAGCTCAGCAGCCTCCAGCAGCTGATGGCAGTGTGTGTGTTAAAGACCCTGCGGGGTGGGAGAGCTGAAACCTGGGTCGGACCTGGTCTGCAGCAGGGCTCAGCAGCCCCCAGAAGCTGATGGCTGTGTGTGTTTAAGTCCCTGCGGGGTGGGAGAGCTGAAACCTGGGTCGGACCTGGCCCGCAGCAGGGCCCATCACCCTCCAGAAGCTGATGGCGGTGTGGGTTTAAGTCCCTGCGGGGTTGAGGAGCTGAAACCTGGGTCGGACCTGGTCTGCAGCAGGGCCCATCACCATCCAGAAGCTGATGGCTGTGTGTGTTTAAGTCCCAGGGGGGTGGGAGAGCCATAACCTGGGTCGGACCTGGTCTGCAGCAGGGCTCAGCAGCCTCCAGTTGCAGATGGCAGTGTGTGTTTAGTTCCCTGCGGGGTGCAGGAGCTGAAACCTGGGTCGGACCTGGTCTATAGCAGAGCTCAGCAGCCTCCAGAAGCTGATGGCAGTGTGTCTTCAATTCCCTGCGGGGTGCAGGAGCTGATACCTGGGTCGGACCTGGTCTGCAGCAGGGCCCATCACCATCCAGACGCTGATGGCAGTGTGTGTTTAAGTCCTAGTGGGCTGCAGGAGCTGAAACCTGGGTCGGACCTGCTCTATAGTAGAGCTCAGCAGCCTCCAGAAGCTGATGGCAGTGTGTCTTTAAGTCCCTGCGGGGTGGGATAGCTGAAACCTGGGTCGGACCTGGTCTGCAGCAGGGCCCATCACCATCCAGACGCTGATGGCAGTGTGTGTTTAAGTCCTAGTGGGCTGCAGGAGCTGAAACCTGGGTCGGACCTGCTCTATAGTAGAGCTCAGCAGCCTCCAGAAGCTGATGGCAGTGTGTCTTTAAGTCCCTGCGGGGTGGGATAGCTGAAACCTGGGTCGGACCTGGTCTGCAGCAGGGCCCATCACCCTCCAGAAGCTGTTGGCAGTGTGTCTTCCATTCCTAGTGGGGCAGGGGAGCAAAGACCTGGGCAGAGGAGCGCCTGTCTGCATCCGATCCGGCCCCTCAGCAGCCCGCCGTGAGCCTTAGAGAACCCCCCCCCCCCCAGCGGGCTCCAGGAACCGGGCCCTGCGTCGGACCCAGCTCAGTAAGGCCCTCCCTCGGGCCCTGCAGCAGGTGGCCCCGTCTATGCAGTCGAAAACCCCGCGAAAATCGGTGTAGAAACGCCCGAGAGGCGTGGTGCGGTTCCCCCGGCCGGTACCGGGTCCGGACCGGTCCGGAAGTCCACCCAGAACACTGCCTGGGGCTTCTGGGCGGCTCCCCAGGCGCAGGCAGTCGAAAACCGCGTGAAAATCGGTTCAGAATTGACAAAACGGCGACCTCGTCGCTCCAAAAACTAAGTCCAAACTAAGCCTTTCGCTTATCGCTTAACGCTTAAGGCGGTCGGCCTTATGGCCAGTAAATGAAAAGTGCCTGCGCCCCTGGAGGTTTTGGAAGGTGCGAGCGATGACCATGCTCGGGTTAGTAGGTGAGGCCATCGGAAAACCAGCGTGAGTTGGCGGGTTTGGGTGGCAATCTATTCCAGGCAGAGTCGACTATCTCTGGGCATCAATTTTGGGATTTTTCCGGCTCTGGTTCTGGGAGAAACGCAGGGGCAAAGTGCACGAGCCGCGGCCGATTTTGGTGGCCTGTCCCTGGGCACAAAGTCTGAGGAGTGTGGGCCTGGTTCTCCGAAAAATACCAGTCTGCTGGAGCTCACTCCCATGGCTCCAGGGGGCACGGCACACCCCCCGGTAGCCGACCAAAGTGCTCTACTCGGGCCAGACTCGGACCCACGACCCGGGGTGAGAACCACAACTACTGGTCATCCTTTTGACCTCCAGGGGGCGCGGCAGAGCCTCCCCAGTCCGACGCAAGTGCCCCACTTGGGCCATACTCAGACCCACGGCCCGGGGCGAGAACCACAACTACTGGTCATCCTTTAGACCTCCAGGGGGCCCGGCACAGCCTCCCTAGACCGACACAAGTGCTCCACTTGGGCTGTACTCTGACCCAAGTCCCGGTGCGAGAACCACAACTACTGGTCATCCTTTAGACCTCCAGGGGGCCCGGCACAGCCTCCCTAGGCCGACACAAGTGCTCCACTTGGGCTATACTCTGACCCAAGTCCCGGGGCGAGAACCACAACTACTGGTCATCCTTTTGACCTCATGGTCATCCTTTAGATCTCCAGGGGGCCCGGCACAGCCTCCCTAGGCCGACACAAGTGCTCCACTTGGGCTATACTCTGACCCAAGTCCCGGGGCGAGAACCACAACTACTGGTCATCCTTTAGACCTCCAGGGGGCACGGCACACCCCCCGGTAGCCGACCAAAGTGCTCTACTCGGGCCAGACTCGGACCCACGACCCGGGGTGAGAACCACAACTACTGGTCATCCTTTAGACCTCCAGGGGGCCCGGCACAGCCTCCCTAGTCCGACACAAGTGCTCCACTTGGGCTATACTCTGACCCAAGTCCCGGGGCGAGAACCACAACTACTGGTCATCCTTTAGACCTCCAGGGGGACCGGCACAGCCTCCCTAGACCGACACAAGTGCACCACTTGGGCCATACTCTGACCCAAGTCCCGGGGCGAGAACCACAACTACTGGTCATCCTTTTGACCTCATGGTCATCCTTTAGACCTCAAGGGGGCACGGCAGAGCCTCCCTAGTCCGACACAAGTGTCCCACTTGGGCTATACTATGACCCAAGTCCCGGGGCGAGAACCACAACTACTGGTCATCCTTTAGACCTCAAGGGGGCACGGCAGAGCCTCCCTAGTCCGACACAAGTGTCCCACTTGGGCCATACTCAGACCCACGGCCCGGGGCGAGAACCACAACTACTGGTCATCCTTTAGACCTCCAGGGGGCCCGGCACAGCCTCCCTAGTCCGACGCAAGTGCTCCACTTGGGCTGTACTCTGACCCAAGTCCCGGGGCGAGAACCACAACTAATGGTCATCCTTTAGACCTCCAGGGGGCACGGCACAGCCTCCCTAGTCCGACACAAGTGCTCCACTTGGGCTATACTCTGACCCAAGTCCCGGGGCGAGAACCACAACTACTGGTCATCCTTTAGACCTCCAGGGGGCACGGCAGAGCCTCCCTAGTCCGACACAAGTGTCCCACTTGGGCTATTCTCTGACCCAAGTCCCGGGGCGAGAACCACAACTACTGGTCATCCTTTAGACCTCCAGGGGGCACGACACAGCCTCCCTAGTCCGACCCAAGTGCTCCACTTGGGCTATACTATGACCCAAGTCCCGGGGCGAGAACCACAACTACTGGTCATCCTTTAGACCTCCAGGGGGCACGGCACAGCCTCCCTAGTCCGACACAAGTGCTCCACTTGGGCTATACTCTGACCCAAGTCCCGGGGCGAGAACCACAACTACTGGTCATCCTTTAGACCTCCAGGGGGCACGGCACAGCCTCCCTAGTCCGACACAAGTGCTCCACTTGGGCTATACTCTGACCCAAGTCCCGGGGCGAGAACCACAACTACTGGTCATCCTTTTGACCTCATGGTCATCCTTTAGACCTCCAGGGGGCCCGGCACAGCCTCCCTAGGCCGACACAAGTGCTCCACTTGGGCTATACTCTGACCCAAGTCCCGGGGCGAGAACCACAACTACTGGTCATCCTTTAGACCTCCAGGGGGCACGGCACAGCCTCCCTAGTCCGACACAAGTGCTCCACTTGGGCTATACTCTGACCCAAGTCCCGGGGCGAGAACCACAACTACTGGTCATCCTTTTGACCTCATGGTCATCCTTTAGACCTCCAGGGGGCCCGGCACAGCCTCCCTAGACCGACACAAGTGCTCCACTTGGGCTGTACTCTGACCCAAGTCCCGGTGCGAGAACCACAACTACTGGTCATCCTTTAGACCTCCAGGGGGCCCGGCACAGCCTCCCTAGGCCGACACAAGTGCTCCACTTGGGCTATACTCTGACCCAAGTCCCGGGGCGAGAACCACAACTACTGGTCATCCTTTTGA
>NW_027223067.1:145040-152540 GCF_043380555.1 Nothobranchius furzeri
TGCAGGAGCTGCAGCCAGCCTCCAGCAGCCAGCCTCCAGCTGGTGATGGCGGGGTGGAGGAGCAGCAGCAGACAGCCTCCAGCAGCCAGCCAGCCTCCAGGAGCTGATGGCGGTGTGTGGGAGCAGCAGCCAGCCTCCAGCGTTCAGCCAGCATCCATCAGCTGATGGCGGTGTGAAGGAGCTGCAGCCAGCCTCCAGCAGGTCATGGTGGGGTGGAGGAGCAGCAGCCAGCCTCCAGCAGCTGATGGCGGGTTGCAGGAGCTGCAGCCAGCCTCCAGCAAATGATGGCGGGGTGCAGGAGCTGCAGGCAGCCTCCAGCAGCTGATGGCGGGGTGCAGGAGCAGCAGGCAGCCTCCAGCTGCTGATGACGGGGTGCAGGAGCTGCAACCAGCCTCCAGCTGGTGATGGTGGGGTGGAGGAGCTGCAGCCAGCCTCGAACAGCTGATGGCAGGGTGCAGGAGCAGCAGCCAGCCTCCAGCAGCTGATGGCGGGGCGCAGGAGCTGCAGGCAGCCTCCAGCAGCTGATGGCGGGGTGCAGGAGCAGCAGCCAGCCTCCAGCTGGTGATGGCGGGGTGAAGGAGCTGCAGCCAGCCACCAGCAGCTGATGGCGGGGTGAAGGAGCTGCAGCCAGCCACCAGCAGCTGATGGCGGGGTGGAGGAGCTGCAGCCAGCGTCCAGCAGCTGATGGTTGGGTGGTGGAGGAGCAGCAGCCAGCCTCCAGCAGCTGATGGCGGGGTGCAGGAGCAGCAGCCAGCGTCCAGCAGCTGATGGTTGGGTGGAGGAGCAGCAGCCAGCCTCCAGCAGCTGCTGGCGGGGTGCAGGAGCAGCAGCCAGCCTCCAGCAGCTGATGGCGGGGTGCAGGAGCTGCAGGCAGCCTCCAGCAGCTGATGGCGGTGTGCAGGAGCTGCAGCCAGCCTCCAGCAGCTGATGGCGGGGTGCAGGGGCTGCAGGCAGCCTCCAGCAGCTGATGGCGGGGTGCAGGAGCTGCAACCAGCCTCCAGCTGGTGATGGCGGGGTGGAGGAGCAGCAGCCAGCCTCCAGCAGCCAGCCTCCAGCTGCTGATGGCGGGGTGGAGGAACAGAAGCCTCCAGCAGCTGATGGCAGGGTGCAGGAGCAGCAGCCAGCCTCCAGCTGGTGATGGCGGGGTGGAGGAGCTGAAACCTGGGTCGGACCTGGTCTGCAGCAGGGCCCATTACCACTCAGAAGCTGATGGCAGTGTGTGTTTAGGTCCCTGCGGGGTGGATGAGCTGAAACCTGGGTCAGACTTGGTGTGCAGCAGGGCTCAGCACCCTCCAGAAGCCGATGACAGTGTGTCTTTAACTCCCTGCCTGGTGGGAGAGCTGAAAGCTGGGTCGGACCTGGTCTTTAGCAGAGCTCAGCAGCCTCCAGAAGCTGATGGCAGTGTGTGTTTCATCCCCTGCGGGGTGGGAGAGCTGAAACGTGGGTCGGACCTGGTCTGCAGCAGGGCCCATCACCATCCAGAAGCTGACGGCGGTGTGTGTTTAAGTCCCTGCGGGGTGGGAGAGCCATAACCTGGGTCGGACCTGGTCTGCAGCAGAGCTCAGCAGCCTCCAGAACCTGATGGCAGTGTGTCTTTAATCCACTGCGGGGTGCAGGAGCTGAAACCTGGGTCGGACCTGGTCTGCAGCAGGGCTCAGCAGCCAGCAGAAGGTGACGGCAGTGTGTGTTTAGTTCCCTGCGGGGTGCAGGAGCTGAAACCTGGGTCGGACCTGGTCTGCAGCAGAGCTCAGCAGCCAGCAGAAGGTGATGGCAGTGTGTGTTTAAGTCCCTGCCTGGTGGGAGAGCTGAAACCTGGGTCGGACCTGGTCTATAGAAGAGCTCAGCAGCCTCCAGAAGCTGATGGCAGTGTGTGTGTTTTGGTCCCTGCGGGGTGCAGGAGCAGGAACCCGGGTCGGACCTGGTCTATAGCGGAGCTCAGCAGCCTCCAGCAGCTGATGGCAGTGTGTGTTTAATTCCCTGCCTGGTGGGAGAGCTGTAACCCGGGTCGGACTTGGTCTGCAGCAGGGCCCATCACCATCCAGAAGCTGATGGCAGTGTGTCTTTAATTCCCTGCGGGGTGGAGGAGCAGAAACCTGGGTCGGACCTGGTCTATAGCAGAGCTCAGCAGCCTCCAGAAGCTGATGGCAGTGTGTGTTCAAGTCCCTGCGGGGTGGGAGAGCTGAAACCTGGGTCGGACCTGGTCTATAGAAGAGCTCAGCAGCCTCCAGCAGCTGATGGCAGTGTGTGTTTAAGTCCCTGCGGGGTGGGAGAGCTATATCCCGGGTCGGACCTGGTCTATAGCAGAGCTCAGCAGCCTCCAGCAGCTGATGGCAGTGTGTGTTTAAGTCCCTGCGGGGTGGGAGAGCTGAAACCTCGGTCGGACCTGGTCTATGGCAGAGCTCAGCAGCCTCCAGAAGCTGATGGCAGCGTGCCTCTAAGTCCCTGCCTGGTGGGAGAGCTGAAACCTGGGTCGGACATGGTCTGCAGCAGGGCTCGGCAGCCTCCAGCAGCTGATGGCAGTGTGTCTTTAAGTCCCTGCCTGGTGGGAGAGCTGAAACCTGGGTCGGACCTGGTCTATAGCAGAGCTCAGCAGCCTCCAGCAGCTGATGGCAGTGTGTGTTTAAGTCCCTGCCTGGTGTGAGAGCTGAAACCTGGGTCGGACCTGGTCTATAGAAGAGCTCAGCAGCCTCCAGCAGCTGATGGCAGTGTGTCTTTAAGTCACTGCCTGGTGGGAGAGCTGAAACCTGGGTCGGACCTGGTCTATAGTAGAGCTCAGCAGCCTCCAGCAGCTGATTGCAGTGTGTGTTTAAGTCCCTGCCTGGTGGGAGAGCTGATATCCGGGTCGGACCTGGTCCACAGCAGGGCCCATCACCCTCCAGAAGCTGGTGGCAGTGTGTGTTTAAGTCCCTGCGGGGTGCAGGAGCAGAAACCTGGGTGGGACCTGGTCTGCAGCAGAGCTCGGCAGCCTCCAGCAGCTGATGGCAGTGAGTGTTTAAGTCCCTGCGGGGTGGGAGAGCTATATCCCGGGTCAGACCTGGTCTAAAGCAGGGCCCATCACCCTCCAGAAGCTGGTGGCAGTGTGTGTTTAAGTCCCTGCGGGGTGGAGGAGCAGAAACCTGGGTCGGACCCGGTCTACAGCAGAGCTCAGCAGCCCCCAGAAGCTGATGGCAGTGTGTGTGTGTGTGTGTGTTTAAGTCTCTGCCTGGTTGGAGAGCCGATACCTGGGTCGGACCTGGTCTGCAGCAGGGCTCAGCAGCCTCCAGAAGCTGATGGCAGTGTGTCTTTCATTCCCTGCGGGGTGCAGGAGCAGAAACCTGGGTCGGACCTGGTCTATAGCGGAGCTCAGCAGCCTCCAGCAGCTGATGGCAGTGTGTGTGTTAAAGACCCTGCGGGGTGGGAGAGCTGAAACCTGGGTCGGACCTGGTCTGCAGCAGGGCTCAGCAGCCCCCAGAAGCTGATGGCTGTGTGTGTTTAAGTCCCTGCGGGGTGGGAGAGCTGAAACCTGGGTCGGACCTGGCCCGCAGCAGGGCCCATCACCCTCCAGAAGCTGATGGCGGTGTGGGTTTAAGTCCCTGCGGGGTTGAGGAGCTGAAACCTGGGTCGGACCTGGTCTGCAGCAGGGCCCATCACCATCCAGAAGCTGATGGCTGTGTGTGTTTAAGTCCCAGGGGGGTGGGAGAGCCATAACCTGGGTCGGACCTGGTCTGCAGCAGGGCTCAGCAGCCTCCAGTTGCAGATGGCAGTGTGTGTTTAGTTCCCTGCGGGGTGCAGGAGCTGAAACCTGGGTCGGACCTGGTCTATAGCAGAGCTCAGCAGCCTCCAGAAGCTGATGGCAGTGTGTCTTCAATTCCCTGCGGGGTGCAGGAGCTGATACCTGGGTCGGACCTGGTCTGCAGCAGGGCCCATCACCATCCAGACGCTGATGGCAGTGTGTGTTTAAGTCCTAGTGGGCTGCAGGAGCTGAAACCTGGGTCGGACCTGCTCTATAGTAGAGCTCAGCAGCCTCCAGAAGCTGATGGCAGTGTGTCTTTAAGTCCCTGCGGGGTGGGATAGCTGAAACCTGGGTCGGACCTGGTCTGCAGCAGGGCCCATCACCATCCAGACGCTGATGGCAGTGTGTGTTTAAGTCCTAGTGGGCTGCAGGAGCTGAAACCTGGGTCGGACCTGCTCTATAGTAGAGCTCAGCAGCCTCCAGAAGCTGATGGCAGTGTGTCTTTAAGTCCCTGCGGGGTGGGATAGCTGAAACCTGGGTCGGACCTGGTCTGCAGCAGGGCCCATCACCCTCCAGAAGCTGTTGGCAGTGTGTCTTCCATTCCTAGTGGGGCAGGGGAGCAAAGACCTGGGCAGAGGAGCGCCTGTCTGCATCCGATCCGGCCCCTCAGCAGCCCGCCGTGAGCCTTAGAGAACCCCCCCCCCCCCCCAGCGGGCTCCAGGAACCGGGCCCTGCGTCGGACCCAGCTCAGTAAGGCCCTCCCTCGGGCCCTGCAGCAGGTGGCCCCGTCTATGCAGTCGAAAACCCCGCGAAAATCGGTGTAGAAACGCCCGAGAGGCGTGGTGCGGTTCCCCCGGCCGGTACCGGGTCCGGACCGGTCCGGAAGTCCACCCAGAACACTGCCTGGGGCTTCTGGGCGGCTCCCCAGGCGCAGGCAGTCGAAAACCGCGTGAAAATCGGTTCAGAATTGACAAAACGGCGACCTCGTCGCTCCAAAAACTAAGTCCAAACTAAGCCTTTCGCTTATCGCTTAACGCTTAAGGCGGTCGGCCTTATGGCCAGTAAATGAAAAGTGCCTGCGCCCCTGGAGGTTTTGGAAGGTGCGAGCGATGACCATGCTCGGGTTAGTAGGTGAGGCCATCGGAAAACCAGCGTGAGTTGGCGGGTTTGGGTGGCAATCTATTCCAGGCAGAGTCGACTATCTCTGGGCATCAATTTTGGGATTTTTCCGGCTCTGGTTCTGGGAGAAACGCAGGGGCAAAGTGCACGAGCCGCGGCCGATTTTGGTGGCCTGTCCCTGGGCACAAAGTCTGAGGAGTGTGGGCCTGGTTCTCCGAAAAATACCAGTCTGCTGGAGCTCACTCCCATGGCTCCAGGGGGCACGGCACACCCCCCGGTAGCCGACCAAAGTGCTCTACTCGGGCCAGACTCGGACCCACGACCCGGGGTGAGAACCACAACTACTGGTCATCCTTTTGACCTCCAGGGGGCGCGGCAGAGCCTCCCCAGTCCGACGCAAGTGCCCCACTTGGGCCATACTCAGACCCACGGCCCGGGGCGAGAACCACAACTACTGGTCATCCTTTAGACCTCCAGGGGGCCCGGCACAGCCTCCCTAGACCGACACAAGTGCTCCACTTGGGCTGTACTCTGACCCAAGTCCCGGTGCGAGAACCACAACTACTGGTCATCCTTTAGACCTCCAGGGGGCCCGGCACAGCCTCCCTAGGCCGACACAAGTGCTCCACTTGGGCTATACTCTGACCCAAGTCCCGGGGCGAGAACCACAACTACTGGTCATCCTTTTGACCTCATGGTCATCCTTTAGATCTCCAGGGGGCCCGGCACAGCCTCCCTAGGCCGACACAAGTGCTCCACTTGGGCTATACTCTGACCCAAGTCCCGGGGCGAGAACCACAACTACTGGTCATCCTTTAGACCTCCAGGGGGCACGGCACACCCCCCGGTAGCCGACCAAAGTGCTCTACTCGGGCCAGACTCGGACCCACGACCCGGGGTGAGAACCACAACTACTGGTCATCCTTTAGACCTCCAGGGGGCCCGGCACAGCCTCCCTAGTCCGACACAAGTGCTCCACTTGGGCTATACTCTGACCCAAGTCCCGGGGCGAGAACCACAACTACTGGTCATCCTTTAGACCTCCAGGGGGACCGGCACAGCCTCCCTAGACCGACACAAGTGCACCACTTGGGCCATACTCTGACCCAAGTCCCGGGGCGAGAACCACAACTACTGGTCATCCTTTTGACCTCATGGTCATCCTTTAGACCTCAAGGGGGCACGGCAGAGCCTCCCTAGTCCGACACAAGTGTCCCACTTGGGCTATACTATGACCCAAGTCCCGGGGCGAGAACCACAACTACTGGTCATCCTTTAGACCTCAAGGGGGCACGGCAGAGCCTCCCTAGTCCGACACAAGTGTCCCACTTGGGCCATACTCAGACCCACGGCCCGGGGCGAGAACCACAACTACTGGTCATCCTTTAGACCTCCAGGGGGCCCGGCACAGCCTCCCTAGTCCGACGCAAGTGCTCCACTTGGGCTGTACTCTGACCCAAGTCCCGGGGCGAGAACCACAACTAATGGTCATCCTTTAGACCTCCAGGGGGCACGGCACAGCCTCCCTAGTCCGACACAAGTGCTCCACTTGGGCTATACTCTGACCCAAGTCCCGGGGCGAGAACCACAACTACTGGTCATCCTTTAGACCTCCAGGGGGCACGGCAGAGCCTCCCTAGTCCGACACAAGTGTCCCACTTGGGCTATTCTCTGACCCAAGTCCCGGGGCGAGAACCACAACTACTGGTCATCCTTTAGACCTCCAGGGGGCACGACACAGCCTCCCTAGTCCGACCCAAGTGCTCCACTTGGGCTATACTATGACCCAAGTCCCGGGGCGAGAACCACAACTACTGGTCATCCTTTAGACCTCCAGGGGGCACGGCACAGCCTCCCTAGTCCGACACAAGTGCTCCACTTGGGCTATACTCTGACCCAAGTCCCGGGGCGAGAACCACAACTACTGGTCATCCTTTAGACCTCCAGGGGGCACGGCACAGCCTCCCTAGTCCGACACAAGTGCTCCACTTGGGCTATACTCTGACCCAAGTCCCGGGGCGAGAACCACAACTACTGGTCATCCTTTTGACCTCATGGTCATCCTTTAGACCTCCAGGGGGCCCGGCACAGCCTCCCTAGGCCGACACAAGTGCTCCACTTGGGCTATACTCTGACCCAAGTCCCGGGGCGAGAACCACAACTACTGGTCATCCTTTAGACCTCCAGGGGGCACGGCACAGCCTCCCTAGTCCGACACAAGTGCTCCACTTGGGCTATACTCTGACCCAAGTCCCGGGGCGAGAACCACAACTACTGGTCATCCTTTTGACCTCATGGTCATCCTTTAGACCTCCAGGGGGCCCGGCACAGCCTCCCTAGGCCGACACAAGTGCTCCACTTGGGCTATACTCTGACCCAAGTCCCGGGGCGAGAACCACAACTACTGGTCATCCTTTTGACCTCATGGTCATCCTTTAGACCTCCAGGGGGCCCGGCACAGCCTCCCTAGTCCGACACAAGTGCTCCACTTGGGCTATACTCTGACCCAAGTCCCGGGGCGAGAACCACAACTACTGGTCATCCTTTTGACCTCATGGTCATCCTTTAGACCTCCATGGGGCACGGCAGAGCCTCCCTAGGCCGACACAAGTGCTCCACTTGGGCTATACTCTGACCCAAGTCCCGGGGCGAGAACCACAACTACTGGT
>NW_027223067.1:162540-170040 GCF_043380555.1 Nothobranchius furzeri
GGATGGCGTTGGAGAGGCTGTGTGGGTGGGAGAAGGCTGCGGGGATGGGGGAGCCTGATCCTGGGTGCGATGGTGTTGAGTGTGGGTGGGAGAAGGCTGCGGGGCTGGGGGAGCCTGATGCTGGGTGTGATGGTGTTGAGTGAGGGTGGGAGAAGTCTTCGGGGATGGTGGAGCCTGATCCTGGGTTCGGTGGTGTTGAGTGTGGGTGGGAGAAGGCTGCGGGCATGGGGATGCCTGATGAGCCTGGATGTGATGCTGGTGAGAGAGGGGACAGGGCAGAGGCCGGCTGGACGTGCAGCGGGCAGGGGGAAGCTTGAGCCTGGGTGGGTGGTTGTGCATCCAGGGCGGGCAGGGAGAGGTGAGACGTGGGCCTGGGCTGGTCGTCAGCGGTTCACCACAGGCAGCTGGTGGCGGTGTGGCTGAGCAGAAGCCTCCAGCAGGTGATGGCGGGGTGGGGGAGCAGCAGCCAGCCTCAAGCAGCCAGCCTCCAGCTGCTGATGGTGGGGTGGAGGAACAGAAGCCTCCAGCTGGTGATGTCAGGGTGGAGGAGCAGCAGCCAGCCTCCAACGGCTGATGGTGGGGTGGAGGAGCTGCAGCCAGCCTCCAGCAGCTGATGGCGGGGTGCAGGAGCAGCAGCCAGCCTCCAGCTGGTGATGGCGGGGTGAAGGAGCTGCAGCCAGCCACCAGCAGCTGATGGCGGGGTGGAGGAGCTGCAGCCAGCCTCCAGCAGCCAGCCTCCAGCTAGTGATGGCGGGGTGGAGAAGCAGGCAGCCTCCATCAGCTGATGGCGGGGTGGAGGAGCAGAAGCCAGCCTCCAGCAGCTGATGGCGGGGTGCAGGAGGTGCAGGCAGCCTCCAGCAGCTGATGGCGGGGTGCAGGAGCAGCAGGCAGCCTCCAGCAGCTGATGGCGGGGTGCAGGAGCTGCAACCAGCCTCCAGCTGGTGATGGCGGGGTGGAGGAGCTGCAGCCAGCCTCCAGCAGCCAGCCCCCAGCAGCTGATGGCGGGGTGGAGGAGCAGAAGCCAGCCTCCAGCAGCTGATGGTGGGGTGCAGGAGCTGCAGCCAGCCTCCAGCAGCCAGCCTCCAGCTGGTGATGGCGGGGTGGAGGAGCAGCAGCAGACAGCCTCCAGCAGCCAGCCAGCCTCCAGGAGCTGATGGCGGTGTGTGGGAGCAGCAGCCAGCCTCCAGCGTTCAGCCAGCATCCATCAGCTGATGGCGGTGTGAAGGAGCTGCAGCCAGCCTCCAGCAGGTCATGGTGGGGTGGAGGAGCAGCAGCCAGCCTCCAGCAGCTGATGGCGGGTTGCAGGAGCTGCAGCCAGCCTCCAGCAAATGATGGCGGGGTGCAGGAGCTGCAGGCAGCCTCCAGCAGCTGATGGCGGGGTGCAGGAGCAGCAGGCAGCCTCCAGCTGCTGATGACGGGGTGCAGGAGCTGCAACCAGCCTCCAGCTGGTGATGGTGGGGTGGAGGAGCTGCAGCCAGCCTCGAACAGCTGATGGCAGGGTGCAGGAGCAGCAGCCAGCCTCCAGCAGCTGATGGCGGGGCGCAGGAGCTGCAGGCAGCCTCCAGCAGCTGATGGCGGGGTGCAGGAGCAGCAGCCAGCCTCCAGCTGGTGATGGCGGGGTGAAGGAGCTGCAGCCAGCCACCAGCAGCTGATGGCGGGGTGAAGGAGCTGCAGCCAGCCACCAGCAGCTGATGGCGGGGTGGAGGAGCTGCAGCCAGCGTCCAGCAGCTGATGGTTGGGTGGTGGAGGAGCAGCAGCCAGCCTCCAGCAGCTGATGGCGGGGTGCAGGAGCAGCAGCCAGCGTCCAGCAGCTGATGGTTGGGTGGAGGAGCAGCAGCCAGCCTCCAGCAGCTGCTGGCGGGGTGCAGGAGCAGCAGCCAGCCTCCAGCAGCTGATGGCGGGGTGCAGGAGCTGCAGGCAGCCTCCAGCAGCTGATGGCGGTGTGCAGGAGCTGCAGCCAGCCTCCAGCAGCTGATGGCGGGGTGCAGGGGCTGCAGGCAGCCTCCAGCAGCTGATGGCGGGGTGCAGGAGCTGCAACCAGCCTCCAGCTGGTGATGGCGGGGTGGAGGAGCAGCAGCCAGCCTCCAGCAGCCAGCCTCCAGCTGCTGATGGCGGGGTGGAGGAACAGAAGCCTCCAGCAGCTGATGGCAGGGTGCAGGAGCAGCAGCCAGCCTCCAGCTGGTGATGGCGGGGTGGAGGAGCTGAAACCTGGGTCGGACCTGGTCTGCAGCAGGGCCCATTACCACTCAGAAGCTGATGGCAGTGTGTGTTTAGGTCCCTGCGGGGTGGATGAGCTGAAACCTGGGTCAGACTTGGTGTGCAGCAGGGCTCAGCACCCTCCAGAAGCCGATGACAGTGTGTCTTTAACTCCCTGCCTGGTGGGAGAGCTGAAAGCTGGGTCGGACCTGGTCTTTAGCAGAGCTCAGCAGCCTCCAGAAGCTGATGGCAGTGTGTGTTTCATCCCCTGCGGGGTGGGAGAGCTGAAACGTGGGTCGGACCTGGTCTGCAGCAGGGCCCATCACCATCCAGAAGCTGACGGCGGTGTGTGTTTAAGTCCCTGCGGGGTGGGAGAGCCATAACCTGGGTCGGACCTGGTCTGCAGCAGAGCTCAGCAGCCTCCAGAACCTGATGGCAGTGTGTCTTTAATCCACTGCGGGGTGCAGGAGCTGAAACCTGGGTCGGACCTGGTCTGCAGCAGGGCTCAGCAGCCAGCAGAAGGTGACGGCAGTGTGTGTTTAGTTCCCTGCGGGGTGCAGGAGCTGAAACCTGGGTCGGACCTGGTCTGCAGCAGAGCTCAGCAGCCAGCAGAAGGTGATGGCAGTGTGTGTTTAAGTCCCTGCCTGGTGGGAGAGCTGAAACCTGGGTCGGACCTGGTCTATAGAAGAGCTCAGCAGCCTCCAGAAGCTGATGGCAGTGTGTGTGTTTTGGTCCCTGCGGGGTGCAGGAGCAGGAACCCGGGTCGGACCTGGTCTATAGCGGAGCTCAGCAGCCTCCAGCAGCTGATGGCAGTGTGTGTTTAATTCCCTGCCTGGTGGGAGAGCTGTAACCCGGGTCGGACTTGGTCTGCAGCAGGGCCCATCACCATCCAGAAGCTGATGGCAGTGTGTCTTTAATTCCCTGCGGGGTGGAGGAGCAGAAACCTGGGTCGGACCTGGTCTATAGCAGAGCTCAGCAGCCTCCAGAAGCTGATGGCAGTGTGTGTTCAAGTCCCTGCGGGGTGGGAGAGCTGAAACCTGGGTCGGACCTGGTCTATAGAAGAGCTCAGCAGCCTCCAGCAGCTGATGGCAGTGTGTGTTTAAGTCCCTGCGGGGTGGGAGAGCTATATCCCGGGTCGGACCTGGTCTATAGCAGAGCTCAGCAGCCTCCAGCAGCTGATGGCAGTGTGTGTTTAAGTCCCTGCGGGGTGGGAGAGCTGAAACCTCGGTCGGACCTGGTCTATGGCAGAGCTCAGCAGCCTCCAGAAGCTGATGGCAGCGTGCCTCTAAGTCCCTGCCTGGTGGGAGAGCTGAAACCTGGGTCGGACATGGTCTGCAGCAGGGCTCGGCAGCCTCCAGCAGCTGATGGCAGTGTGTCTTTAAGTCCCTGCCTGGTGGGAGAGCTGAAACCTGGGTCGGACCTGGTCTATAGCAGAGCTCAGCAGCCTCCAGCAGCTGATGGCAGTGTGTGTTTAAGTCCCTGCCTGGTGTGAGAGCTGAAACCTGGGTCGGACCTGGTCTATAGAAGAGCTCAGCAGCCTCCAGCAGCTGATGGCAGTGTGTCTTTAAGTCACTGCCTGGTGGGAGAGCTGAAACCTGGGTCGGACCTGGTCTATAGTAGAGCTCAGCAGCCTCCAGCAGCTGATTGCAGTGTGTGTTTAAGTCCCTGCCTGGTGGGAGAGCTGATATCCGGGTCGGACCTGGTCCACAGCAGGGCCCATCACCCTCCAGAAGCTGGTGGCAGTGTGTGTTTAAGTCCCTGCGGGGTGCAGGAGCAGAAACCTGGGTGGGACCTGGTCTGCAGCAGAGCTCGGCAGCCTCCAGCAGCTGATGGCAGTGAGTGTTTAAGTCCCTGCGGGGTGGGAGAGCTATATCCCGGGTCAGACCTGGTCTAAAGCAGGGCCCATCACCCTCCAGAAGCTGGTGGCAGTGTGTGTTTAAGTCCCTGCGGGGTGGAGGAGCAGAAACCTGGGTCGGACCCGGTCTACAGCAGAGCTCAGCAGCCCCCAGAAGCTGATGGCAGTGTGTGTGTGTGTGTGTGTGTTTAAGTCTCTGCCTGGTTGGAGAGCCGATACCTGGGTCGGACCTGGTCTGCAGCAGGGCTCAGCAGCCTCCAGAAGCTGATGGCAGTGTGTCTTTCATTCCCTGCGGGGTGCAGGAGCAGAAACCTGGGTCGGACCTGGTCTATAGCGGAGCTCAGCAGCCTCCAGCAGCTGATGGCAGTGTGTGTGTTAAAGACCCTGCGGGGTGGGAGAGCTGAAACCTGGGTCGGACCTGGTCTGCAGCAGGGCTCAGCAGCCCCCAGAAGCTGATGGCTGTGTGTGTTTAAGTCCCTGCGGGGTGGGAGAGCTGAAACCTGGGTCGGACCTGGCCCGCAGCAGGGCCCATCACCCTCCAGAAGCTGATGGCGGTGTGGGTTTAAGTCCCTGCGGGGTTGAGGAGCTGAAACCTGGGTCGGACCTGGTCTGCAGCAGGGCCCATCACCATCCAGAAGCTGATGGCTGTGTGTGTTTAAGTCCCAGGGGGGTGGGAGAGCCATAACCTGGGTCGGACCTGGTCTGCAGCAGGGCTCAGCAGCCTCCAGTTGCAGATGGCAGTGTGTGTTTAGTTCCCTGCGGGGTGCAGGAGCTGAAACCTGGGTCGGACCTGGTCTATAGCAGAGCTCAGCAGCCTCCAGAAGCTGATGGCAGTGTGTCTTCAATTCCCTGCGGGGTGCAGGAGCTGATACCTGGGTCGGACCTGGTCTGCAGCAGGGCCCATCACCATCCAGACGCTGATGGCAGTGTGTGTTTAAGTCCTAGTGGGCTGCAGGAGCTGAAACCTGGGTCGGACCTGCTCTATAGTAGAGCTCAGCAGCCTCCAGAAGCTGATGGCAGTGTGTCTTTAAGTCCCTGCGGGGTGGGATAGCTGAAACCTGGGTCGGACCTGGTCTGCAGCAGGGCCCATCACCATCCAGACGCTGATGGCAGTGTGTGTTTAAGTCCTAGTGGGCTGCAGGAGCTGAAACCTGGGTCGGACCTGCTCTATAGTAGAGCTCAGCAGCCTCCAGAAGCTGATGGCAGTGTGTCTTTAAGTCCCTGCGGGGTGGGATAGCTGAAACCTGGGTCGGACCTGGTCTGCAGCAGGGCCCATCACCCTCCAGAAGCTGTTGGCAGTGTGTCTTCCATTCCTAGTGGGGCAGGGGAGCAAAGACCTGGGCAGAGGAGCGCCTGTCTGCATCCGATCCGGCCCCTCAGCAGCCCGCCGTGAGCCTTAGAGAACCCCCCCCCCCCCCAGCGGGCTCCAGGAACCGGGCCCTGCGTCGGACCCAGCTCAGTAAGGCCCTCCCTCGGGCCCTGCAGCAGGTGGCCCCGTCTATGCAGTCGAAAACCCCGCGAAAATCGGTGTAGAAACGCCCGAGAGGCGTGGTGCGGTTCCCCCGGCCGGTACCGGGTCCGGACCGGTCCGGAAGTCCACCCAGAACACTGCCTGGGGCTTCTGGGCGGCTCCCCAGGCGCAGGCAGTCGAAAACCGCGTGAAAATCGGTTCAGAATTGACAAAACGGCGACCTCGTCGCTCCAAAAACTAAGTCCAAACTAAGCCTTTCGCTTATCGCTTAACGCTTAAGGCGGTCGGCCTTATGGCCAGTAAATGAAAAGTGCCTGCGCCCCTGGAGGTTTTGGAAGGTGCGAGCGATGACCATGCTCGGGTTAGTAGGTGAGGCCATCGGAAAACCAGCGTGAGTTGGCGGGTTTGGGTGGCAATCTATTCCAGGCAGAGTCGACTATCTCTGGGCATCAATTTTGGGATTTTTCCGGCTCTGGTTCTGGGAGAAACGCAGGGGCAAAGTGCACGAGCCGCGGCCGATTTTGGTGGCCTGTCCCTGGGCACAAAGTCTGAGGAGTGTGGGCCTGGTTCTCCGAAAAATACCAGTCTGCTGGAGCTCACTCCCATGGCTCCAGGGGGCACGGCACACCCCCCGGTAGCCGACCAAAGTGCTCTACTCGGGCCAGACTCGGACCCACGACCCGGGGTGAGAACCACAACTACTGGTCATCCTTTTGACCTCCAGGGGGCGCGGCAGAGCCTCCCCAGTCCGACGCAAGTGCCCCACTTGGGCCATACTCAGACCCACGGCCCGGGGCGAGAACCACAACTACTGGTCATCCTTTAGACCTCCAGGGGGCCCGGCACAGCCTCCCTAGACCGACACAAGTGCTCCACTTGGGCTGTACTCTGACCCAAGTCCCGGTGCGAGAACCACAACTACTGGTCATCCTTTAGACCTCCAGGGGGCCCGGCACAGCCTCCCTAGGCCGACACAAGTGCTCCACTTGGGCTATACTCTGACCCAAGTCCCGGGGCGAGAACCACAACTACTGGTCATCCTTTTGACCTCATGGTCATCCTTTAGATCTCCAGGGGGCCCGGCACAGCCTCCCTAGGCCGACACAAGTGCTCCACTTGGGCTATACTCTGACCCAAGTCCCGGGGCGAGAACCACAACTACTGGTCATCCTTTAGACCTCCAGGGGGCACGGCACACCCCCCGGTAGCCGACCAAAGTGCTCTACTCGGGCCAGACTCGGACCCACGACCCGGGGTGAGAACCACAACTACTGGTCATCCTTTAGACCTCCAGGGGGCCCGGCACAGCCTCCCTAGTCCGACACAAGTGCTCCACTTGGGCTATACTCTGACCCAAGTCCCGGGGCGAGAACCACAACTACTGGTCATCCTTTAGACCTCCAGGGGGACCGGCACAGCCTCCCTAGACCGACACAAGTGCACCACTTGGGCCATACTCTGACCCAAGTCCCGGGGCGAGAACCACAACTACTGGTCATCCTTTTGACCTCATGGTCATCCTTTAGACCTCAAGGGGGCACGGCAGAGCCTCCCTAGTCCGACACAAGTGTCCCACTTGGGCTATACTATGACCCAAGTCCCGGGGCGAGAACCACAACTACTGGTCATCCTTTAGACCTCAAGGGGGCACGGCAGAGCCTCCCTAGTCCGACACAAGTGTCCCACTTGGGCCATACTCAGACCCACGGCCCGGGGCGAGAACCACAACTACTGGTCATCCTTTAGACCTCCAGGGGGCCCGGCACAGCCTCCCTAGTCCGACGCAAGTGCTCCACTTGGGCTGTACTCTGACCCAAGTCCCGGGGCGAGAACCACAACTAATGGTCATCCTTTAGACCTCCAGGGGGCACGGCACAGCCTCCCTAGTCCGACACAAGTGCTCCACTTGGGCTATACTCTGACCCAAGTCCCGGGGCGAGAACCACAACTACTGGTCATCCTTTAGACCTCCAGGGGG
>NW_027223067.1:182540-190040 GCF_043380555.1 Nothobranchius furzeri
TGGTGGGGTGGAGGAGCTGCAGCCAGCCTCGAACAGCTGATGGCAGGGTGCAGGAGCAGCAGCCAGCCTCCAGCAGCTGATGGCGGGGCGCAGGAGCTGCAGGCAGCCTCCAGCAGCTGATGGCGGGGTGCAGGAGCAGCAGCCAGCCTCCAGCTGGTGATGGCGGGGTGAAGGAGCTGCAGCCAGCCACCAGCAGCTGATGGCGGGGTGAAGGAGCTGCAGCCAGCCACCAGCAGCTGATGGCGGGGTGGAGGAGCTGCAGCCAGCGTCCAGCAGCTGATGGTTGGGTGGTGGAGGAGCAGCAGCCAGCCTCCAGCAGCTGATGGCGGGGTGCAGGAGCAGCAGCCAGCGTCCAGCAGCTGATGGTTGGGTGGAGGAGCAGCAGCCAGCCTCCAGCAGCTGCTGGCGGGGTGCAGGAGCAGCAGCCAGCCTCCAGCAGCTGATGGCGGGGTGCAGGAGCTGCAGGCAGCCTCCAGCAGCTGATGGCGGTGTGCAGGAGCTGCAGCCAGCCTCCAGCAGCTGATGGCGGGGTGCAGGGGCTGCAGGCAGCCTCCAGCAGCTGATGGCGGGGTGCAGGAGCTGCAACCAGCCTCCAGCTGGTGATGGCGGGGTGGAGGAGCAGCAGCCAGCCTCCAGCAGCCAGCCTCCAGCTGCTGATGGCGGGGTGGAGGAACAGAAGCCTCCAGCAGCTGATGGCAGGGTGCAGGAGCAGCAGCCAGCCTCCAGCTGGTGATGGCGGGGTGGAGGAGCTGAAACCTGGGTCGGACCTGGTCTGCAGCAGGGCCCATTACCACTCAGAAGCTGATGGCAGTGTGTGTTTAGGTCCCTGCGGGGTGGATGAGCTGAAACCTGGGTCAGACTTGGTGTGCAGCAGGGCTCAGCACCCTCCAGAAGCCGATGACAGTGTGTCTTTAACTCCCTGCCTGGTGGGAGAGCTGAAAGCTGGGTCGGACCTGGTCTTTAGCAGAGCTCAGCAGCCTCCAGAAGCTGATGGCAGTGTGTGTTTCATCCCCTGCGGGGTGGGAGAGCTGAAACGTGGGTCGGACCTGGTCTGCAGCAGGGCCCATCACCATCCAGAAGCTGACGGCGGTGTGTGTTTAAGTCCCTGCGGGGTGGGAGAGCCATAACCTGGGTCGGACCTGGTCTGCAGCAGAGCTCAGCAGCCTCCAGAACCTGATGGCAGTGTGTCTTTAATCCACTGCGGGGTGCAGGAGCTGAAACCTGGGTCGGACCTGGTCTGCAGCAGGGCTCAGCAGCCAGCAGAAGGTGACGGCAGTGTGTGTTTAGTTCCCTGCGGGGTGCAGGAGCTGAAACCTGGGTCGGACCTGGTCTGCAGCAGAGCTCAGCAGCCAGCAGAAGGTGATGGCAGTGTGTGTTTAAGTCCCTGCCTGGTGGGAGAGCTGAAACCTGGGTCGGACCTGGTCTATAGAAGAGCTCAGCAGCCTCCAGAAGCTGATGGCAGTGTGTGTGTTTTGGTCCCTGCGGGGTGCAGGAGCAGGAACCCGGGTCGGACCTGGTCTATAGCGGAGCTCAGCAGCCTCCAGCAGCTGATGGCAGTGTGTGTTTAATTCCCTGCCTGGTGGGAGAGCTGTAACCCGGGTCGGACTTGGTCTGCAGCAGGGCCCATCACCATCCAGAAGCTGATGGCAGTGTGTCTTTAATTCCCTGCGGGGTGGAGGAGCAGAAACCTGGGTCGGACCTGGTCTATAGCAGAGCTCAGCAGCCTCCAGAAGCTGATGGCAGTGTGTGTTCAAGTCCCTGCGGGGTGGGAGAGCTGAAACCTGGGTCGGACCTGGTCTATAGAAGAGCTCAGCAGCCTCCAGCAGCTGATGGCAGTGTGTGTTTAAGTCCCTGCGGGGTGGGAGAGCTATATCCCGGGTCGGACCTGGTCTATAGCAGAGCTCAGCAGCCTCCAGCAGCTGATGGCAGTGTGTGTTTAAGTCCCTGCGGGGTGGGAGAGCTGAAACCTCGGTCGGACCTGGTCTATGGCAGAGCTCAGCAGCCTCCAGAAGCTGATGGCAGCGTGCCTCTAAGTCCCTGCCTGGTGGGAGAGCTGAAACCTGGGTCGGACATGGTCTGCAGCAGGGCTCGGCAGCCTCCAGCAGCTGATGGCAGTGTGTGTTTAAGTCCCTGCCTGGTGTGAGAGCTGAAACCTGGGTCGGACCTGGTCTATAGAAGAGCTCAGCAGCCTCCAGCAGCTGATGGCAGTGTGTCTTTAAGTCACTGCCTGGTGGGAGAGCTGAAACCTGGGTCGGACCTGGTCTATAGTAGAGCTCAGCAGCCTCCAGCAGCTGATTGCAGTGTGTGTTTAAGTCCCTGCCTGGTGGGAGAGCTGATATCCGGGTCGGACCTGGTCCACAGCAGGGCCCATCACCCTCCAGAAGCTGGTGGCAGTGTGTGTTTAAGTCCCTGCGGGGTGCAGGAGCAGAAACCTGGGTGGGACCTGGTCTGCAGCAGAGCTCGGCAGCCTCCAGCAGCTGATGGCAGTGAGTGTTTAAGTCCCTGCGGGGTGGGAGAGCTATATCCCGGGTCAGACCTGGTCTAAAGCAGGGCCCATCACCCTCCAGAAGCTGGTGGCAGTGTGTGTTTAAGTCCCTGCGGGGTGGAGGAGCAGAAACCTGGGTCGGACCCGGTCTACAGCAGAGCTCAGCAGCCCCCAGAAGCTGATGGCAGTGTGTGTGTGTGTGTGTGTGTTTAAGTCTCTGCCTGGTTGGAGAGCCGATACCTGGGTCGGACCTGGTCTGCAGCAGGGCTCAGCAGCCTCCAGAAGCTGATGGCAGTGTGTCTTTCATTCCCTGCGGGGTGCAGGAGCAGAAACCTGGGTCGGACCTGGTCTATAGCGGAGCTCAGCAGCCTCCAGCAGCTGATGGCAGTGTGTGTGTTAAAGACCCTGCGGGGTGGGAGAGCTGAAACCTGGGTCGGACCTGGTCTGCAGCAGGGCTCAGCAGCCCCCAGAAGCTGATGGCTGTGTGTGTTTAAGTCCCTGCGGGGTGGGAGAGCTGAAACCTGGGTCGGACCTGGCCCGCAGCAGGGCCCATCACCCTCCAGAAGCTGATGGCGGTGTGGGTTTAAGTCCCTGCGGGGTTGAGGAGCTGAAACCTGGGTCGGACCTGGTCTGCAGCAGGGCCCATCACCATCCAGAAGCTGATGGCTGTGTGTGTTTAAGTCCCAGGGGGGTGGGAGAGCCATAACCTGGGTCGGACCTGGTCTGCAGCAGGGCTCAGCAGCCTCCAGTTGCAGATGGCAGTGTGTGTTTAGTTCCCTGCGGGGTGCAGGAGCTGAAACCTGGGTCGGACCTGGTCTATAGCAGAGCTCAGCAGCCTCCAGAAGCTGATGGCAGTGTGTCTTCAATTCCCTGCGGGGTGCAGGAGCTGATACCTGGGTCGGACCTGGTCTGCAGCAGGGCCCATCACCATCCAGACGCTGATGGCAGTGTGTGTTTAAGTCCTAGTGGGCTGCAGGAGCTGAAACCTGGGTCGGACCTGCTCTATAGTAGAGCTCAGCAGCCTCCAGAAGCTGATGGCAGTGTGTCTTTAAGTCCCTGCGGGGTGGGATAGCTGAAACCTGGGTCGGACCTGGTCTGCAGCAGGGCCCATCACCATCCAGACGCTGATGGCAGTGTGTGTTTAAGTCCTAGTGGGCTGCAGGAGCTGAAACCTGGGTCGGACCTGCTCTATAGTAGAGCTCAGCAGCCTCCAGAAGCTGATGGCAGTGTGTCTTTAAGTCCCTGCGGGGTGGGATAGCTGAAACCTGGGTCGGACCTGGTCTGCAGCAGGGCCCATCACCCTCCAGAAGCTGTTGGCAGTGTGTCTTCCATTCCTAGTGGGGCAGGGGAGCAAAGACCTGGGCAGAGGAGCGCCTGTCTGCATCCGATCCGGCCCCTCAGCAGCCCGCCGTGAGCCTTAGAGAACCCCCCCCCCCCCCAGCGGGCTCCAGGAACCGGGCCCTGCGTCGGACCCAGCTCAGTAAGGCCCTCCCTCGGGCCCTGCAGCAGGTGGCCCCGTCTATGCAGTCGAAAACCCCGCGAAAATCGGTGTAGAAACGCCCGAGAGGCGTGGTGCGGTTCCCCCGGCCGGTACCGGGTCCGGACCGGTCCGGAAGTCCACCCAGAACACTGCCTGGGGCTTCTGGGCGGCTCCCCAGGCGCAGGCAGTCGAAAACCGCGTGAAAATCGGTTCAGAATTGACAAAACGGCGACCTCGTCGCTCCAAAAACTAAGTCCAAACTAAGCCTTTCGCTTATCGCTTAACGCTTAAGGCGGTCGGCCTTATGGCCAGTAAATGAAAAGTGCCTGCGCCCCTGGAGGTTTTGGAAGGTGCGAGCGATGACCATGCTCGGGTTAGTAGGTGAGGCCATCGGAAAACCAGCGTGAGTTGGCGGGTTTGGGTGGCAATCTATTCCAGGCAGAGTCGACTATCTCTGGGCATCAATTTTGGGATTTTTCCGGCTCTGGTTCTGGGAGAAACGCAGGGGCAAAGTGCACGAGCCGCGGCCGATTTTGGTGGCCTGTCCCTGGGCACAAAGTCTGAGGAGTGTGGGCCTGGTTCTCCGAAAAATACCAGTCTGCTGGAGCTCACTCCCATGGCTCCAGGGGGCACGGCACACCCCCCGGTAGCCGACCAAAGTGCTCTACTCGGGCCAGACTCGGACCCACGACCCGGGGTGAGAACCACAACTACTGGTCATCCTTTTGACCTCCAGGGGGCGCGGCAGAGCCTCCCCAGTCCGACGCAAGTGCCCCACTTGGGCCATACTCAGACCCACGGCCCGGGGCGAGAACCACAACTACTGGTCATCCTTTAGACCTCCAGGGGGCCCGGCACAGCCTCCCTAGACCGACACAAGTGCTCCACTTGGGCTGTACTCTGACCCAAGTCCCGGTGCGAGAACCACAACTACTGGTCATCCTTTAGACCTCCAGGGGGCCCGGCACAGCCTCCCTAGGCCGACACAAGTGCTCCACTTGGGCTATACTCTGACCCAAGTCCCGGGGCGAGAACCACAACTACTGGTCATCCTTTTGACCTCATGGTCATCCTTTAGATCTCCAGGGGGCCCGGCACAGCCTCCCTAGGCCGACACAAGTGCTCCACTTGGGCTATACTCTGACCCAAGTCCCGGGGCGAGAACCACAACTACTGGTCATCCTTTAGACCTCCAGGGGGCACGGCACACCCCCCGGTAGCCGACCAAAGTGCTCTACTCGGGCCAGACTCGGACCCACGACCCGGGGTGAGAACCACAACTACTGGTCATCCTTTAGACCTCCAGGGGGCCCGGCACAGCCTCCCTAGTCCGACACAAGTGCTCCACTTGGGCTATACTCTGACCCAAGTCCCGGGGCGAGAACCACAACTACTGGTCATCCTTTAGACCTCCAGGGGGACCGGCACAGCCTCCCTAGACCGACACAAGTGCACCACTTGGGCCATACTCTGACCCAAGTCCCGGGGCGAGAACCACAACTACTGGTCATCCTTTTGACCTCATGGTCATCCTTTAGACCTCAAGGGGGCACGGCAGAGCCTCCCTAGTCCGACACAAGTGTCCCACTTGGGCTATACTATGACCCAAGTCCCGGGGCGAGAACCACAACTACTGGTCATCCTTTAGACCTCAAGGGGGCACGGCAGAGCCTCCCTAGTCCGACACAAGTGTCCCACTTGGGCCATACTCAGACCCACGGCCCGGGGCGAGAACCACAACTACTGGTCATCCTTTAGACCTCCAGGGGGCCCGGCACAGCCTCCCTAGTCCGACGCAAGTGCTCCACTTGGGCTGTACTCTGACCCAAGTCCCGGGGCGAGAACCACAACTAATGGTCATCCTTTAGACCTCCAGGGGGCACGGCACAGCCTCCCTAGTCCGACACAAGTGCTCCACTTGGGCTATACTCTGACCCAAGTCCCGGGGCGAGAACCACAACTACTGGTCATCCTTTAGACCTCCAGGGGGCACGGCAGAGCCTCCCTAGTCCGACACAAGTGTCCCACTTGGGCTATTCTCTGACCCAAGTCCCGGGGCGAGAACCACAACTACTGGTCATCCTTTAGACCTCCAGGGGGCACGACACAGCCTCCCTAGTCCGACCCAAGTGCTCCACTTGGGCTATACTATGACCCAAGTCCCGGGGCGAGAACCACAACTACTGGTCATCCTTTAGACCTCCAGGGGGCACGGCACAGCCTCCCTAGTCCGACACAAGTGCTCCACTTGGGCTATACTCTGACCCAAGTCCCGGGGCGAGAACCACAACTACTGGTCATCCTTTAGACCTCCAGGGGGCACGGCACAGCCTCCCTAGTCCGACACAAGTGCTCCACTTGGGCTATACTCTGACCCAAGTCCCGGGGCGAGAACCACAACTACTGGTCATCCTTTTGACCTCATGGTCATCCTTTAGACCTCCAGGGGGCCCGGCACAGCCTCCCTAGGCCGACACAAGTGCTCCACTTGGGCTATACTCTGACCCAAGTCCCGGGGCGAGAACCACAACTACTGGTCATCCTTTAGACCTCCAGGGGGCACGGCACAGCCTCCCTAGTCCGACACAAGTGCTCCACTTGGGCTATACTCTGACCCAAGTCCCGGGGCGAGAACCACAACTACTGGTCATCCTTTTGACCTCATGGTCATCCTTTAGACCTCCAGGGGGCCCGGCACAGCCTCCCTAGGCCGACACAAGTGCTCCACTTGGGCTATACTCTGACCCAAGTCCCGGGGCGAGAACCACAACTACTGGTCATCCTTTTGACCTCATGGTCATCCTTTAGACCTCCAGGGGGCCCGGCACAGCCTCCCTAGTCCGACACAAGTGCTCCACTTGGGCTATACTCTGACCCAAGTCCCGGGGCGAGAACCACAACTACTGGTCATCCTTTTGACCTCATGGTCATCCTTTAGACCTCCATGGGGCACGGCAGAGCCTCCCTAGGCCGACACAAGTGCTCCACTTGGGCTATACTCTGACCCAAGTCCCGGGGCGAGAACCACAACTACTGGTCATCCTTTAGACCTCCAGGGGGCACGGCACAGCCTCCCTAGTCCGACACAAGTGCTCCACTTCGGCTGTACTCTGACCCAAGTCCCGGGGCGAGAACCACAACTAATGGTCATCCTTTAGACCTCCATGGCAACAGGGGGATGTCAGACCCCAGCTCATCCCAGGTTGATGCCTCAATAGTAGCTTAGGGTCACGGCAGTCCCACCGTGATCCACCCTCTTGTCCTCTCTCCACAGGATGACCAGAGTGTCGTGTTTATTTTCAAAGTGTCCTCGTAGGATGACCATGAGTGCAGGAAAATTTTCAAAGTCCCTCTGTCGGATGACCATGAGTGCAGAAAAAATTTCAAAGTCCCCCCTTGGGATTACCAGACGTTCGAGATTTCGGCTGAAAAATTTTCAAAGTGCTGCCGAGAGCCTGCGCTAGTTGCTTAAGGCTTGAGGAGATCCGCCTTATGGTAAGTAAACGAAAAGTGCCTGCGCCCCTGGAGGTTTTGG
>NW_027223067.1:200040-207540 GCF_043380555.1 Nothobranchius furzeri
ATGGTGGGGTGGAGGAACAGAAGCCTCCAGCTGGTGATGTCAGGGTGGAGGAGCAGCAGCCAGCCTCCAACGGCTGATGGTGGGGTGGAGGAGCTGCAGCCAGCCTCCAGCAGCTGATGGCGGGG
Source organism: Nothobranchius furzeri (assembly GCF_043380555.1). Taxonomy (NCBI): domain Eukaryota; kingdom Metazoa; phylum Chordata; class Actinopteri; order Cyprinodontiformes; family Nothobranchiidae; genus Nothobranchius; species Nothobranchius furzeri. Next base: position 200,166 of record NW_027223067.1, read on the forward strand.
TGCAGGAGCAGCAGCCAGCCTCCAGCTGGTGATGGCGGGGTGCAGGAGCTGCAGGCAGCCTCCAGCAGCTGATGGCGGGGTGGAGGAGCTGCAGCCAGCCTCCAGCAGCCAGCCTCCAGCTAGTGATGGCGGGGTGGAGAAGCAGGCAGCCTCCATCAGCTGATGGCGGGGTGGAGGAGCAGAAGCCAGCCTCCAGCAGCTGATGGCGGGGTGCAGGAGGTGCAGGCAGCCTCCAGCAGCTGATGGCGGGGTGCAGGAGCAGCAGGCAGCCTCCAGCAGCTGATGGCGGGGTGCAGGAGCTGCAACCAGCCTCCAGCTGGTGATGGCGGGGTGGAGGAGCTGCAGCCAGCCTCCAGCAGCCAGCCCCCAGCAGCTGATGGCGGGGTGGAGGAGCAGAAGCCAGCCTCCAGCAGCTGATGGTGGGGTGCAGGAGCTGCAGCCAGCCTCCAGCAGCCAGCCTCCAGCTGGTGATGGCGGGGTGGAGGAGCAGCAGCAGACAGCCTCCAGCAGCCAGCCAGCCTCCAGGAGCTGATGGCGGTGTGTGGGAGCAGCAGCCAGCCTCCAGCGTTCAGCCAGCATCCATCAGCTGATGGCGGTGTGAAGGAGCTGCAGCCAGCCTCCAGCAGGTCATGGTGGGGTGGAGGAGCAGCAGCCAGCCTCCAGCAGCTGATGGCGGGTTGCAGGAGCTGCAGCCAGCCTCCAGCAAATGATGGCGGGGTGCAGGAGCTGCAGGCAGCCTCCAGCAGCTGATGGCGGGGTGCAGGAGCAGCAGGCAGCCTCCAGCTGCTGATGACGGGGTGCAGGAGCTGCAACCAGCCTCCAGCTGGTGATGGTGGGGTGGAGGAGCTGCAGCCAGCCTCGAACAGCTGATGGCAGGGTGCAGGAGCAGCAGCCAGCCTCCAGCAGCTGATGGCGGGGCGCAGGAGCTGCAGGCAGCCTCCAGCAGCTGATGGCGGGGTGCAGGAGCAGCAGCCAGCCTCCAGCTGGTGATGGCGGGGTGAAGGAGCTGCAGCCAGCCACCAGCAGCTGATGGCGGGGTGAAGGAGCTGCAGCCAGCCACCAGCAGCTGATGGCGGGGTGGAGGAGCTGCAGCCAGCGTCCAGCAGCTGATGGTTGGGTGGTGGAGGAGCAGCAGCCAGCCTCCAGCAGCTGATGGCGGGGTGCAGGAGCAGCAGCCAGCGTCCAGCAGCTGATGGTTGGGTGGAGGAGCAGCAGCCAGCCTCCAGCAGCTGCTGGCGGGGTGCAGGAGCAGCAGCCAGCCTCCAGCAGCTGATGGCGGGGTGCAGGAGCTGCAGGCAGCCTCCAGCAGCTGATGGCGGTGTGCAGGAGCTGCAGCCAGCCTCCAGCAGCTGATGGCGGGGTGCAGGGGCTGCAGGCAGCCTCCAGCAGCTGATGGCGGGGTGCAGGAGCTGCAACCAGCCTCCAGCTGGTGATGGCGGGGTGGAGGAGCAGCAGCCAGCCTCCAGCAGCCAGCCTCCAGCTGCTGATGGCGGGGTGGAGGAACAGAAGCCTCCAGCAGCTGATGGCAGGGTGCAGGAGCAGCAGCCAGCCTCCAGCTGGTGATGGCGGGGTGGAGGAGCTGAAACCTGGGTCGGACCTGGTCTGCAGCAGGGCCCATTACCACTCAGAAGCTGATGGCAGTGTGTGTTTAGGTCCCTGCGGGGTGGATGAGCTGAAACCTGGGTCAGACTTGGTGTGCAGCAGGGCTCAGCACCCTCCAGAAGCCGATGACAGTGTGTCTTTAACTCCCTGCCTGGTGGGAGAGCTGAAAGCTGGGTCGGACCTGGTCTTTAGCAGAGCTCAGCAGCCTCCAGAAGCTGATGGCAGTGTGTGTTTCATCCCCTGCGGGGTGGGAGAGCTGAAACGTGGGTCGGACCTGGTCTGCAGCAGGGCCCATCACCATCCAGAAGCTGACGGCGGTGTGTGTTTAAGTCCCTGCGGGGTGGGAGAGCCATAACCTGGGTCGGACCTGGTCTGCAGCAGAGCTCAGCAGCCTCCAGAACCTGATGGCAGTGTGTCTTTAATCCACTGCGGGGTGCAGGAGCTGAAACCTGGGTCGGACCTGGTCTGCAGCAGGGCTCAGCAGCCAGCAGAAGGTGACGGCAGTGTGTGTTTAGTTCCCTGCGGGGTGCAGGAGCTGAAACCTGGGTCGGACCTGGTCTGCAGCAGAGCTCAGCAGCCAGCAGAAGGTGATGGCAGTGTGTGTTTAAGTCCCTGCCTGGTGGGAGAGCTGAAACCTGGGTCGGACCTGGTCTATAGAAGAGCTCAGCAGCCTCCAGAAGCTGATGGCAGTGTGTGTGTTTTGGTCCCTGCGGGGTGCAGGAGCAGGAACCCGGGTCGGACCTGGTCTATAGCGGAGCTCAGCAGCCTCCAGCAGCTGATGGCAGTGTGTGTTTAATTCCCTGCCTGGTGGGAGAGCTGTAACCCGGGTCGGACTTGGTCTGCAGCAGGGCCCATCACCATCCAGAAGCTGATGGCAGTGTGTCTTTAATTCCCTGCGGGGTGGAGGAGCAGAAACCTGGGTCGGACCTGGTCTATAGCAGAGCTCAGCAGCCTCCAGAAGCTGATGGCAGTGTGTGTTCAAGTCCCTGCGGGGTGGGAGAGCTGAAACCTGGGTCGGACCTGGTCTATAGAAGAGCTCAGCAGCCTCCAGCAGCTGATGGCAGTGTGTGTTTAAGTCCCTGCGGGGTGGGAGAGCTATATCCCGGGTCGGACCTGGTCTATAGCAGAGCTCAGCAGCCTCCAGCAGCTGATGGCAGTGTGTGTTTAAGTCCCTGCGGGGTGGGAGAGCTGAAACCTCGGTCGGACCTGGTCTATGGCAGAGCTCAGCAGCCTCCAGAAGCTGATGGCAGCGTGCCTCTAAGTCCCTGCCTGGTGGGAGAGCTGAAACCTGGGTCGGACATGGTCTGCAGCAGGGCTCGGCAGCCTCCAGCAGCTGATGGCAGTGTGTGTTTAAGTCCCTGCCTGGTGTGAGAGCTGAAACCTGGGTCGGACCTGGTCTATAGAAGAGCTCAGCAGCCTCCAGCAGCTGATGGCAGTGTGTCTTTAAGTCACTGCCTGGTGGGAGAGCTGAAACCTGGGTCGGACCTGGTCTATAGTAGAGCTCAGCAGCCTCCAGCAGCTGATTGCAGTGTGTGTTTAAGTCCCTGCCTGGTGGGAGAGCTGATATCCGGGTCGGACCTGGTCCACAGCAGGGCCCATCACCCTCCAGAAGCTGGTGGCAGTGTGTGTTTAAGTCCCTGCGGGGTGCAGGAGCAGAAACCTGGGTGGGACCTGGTCTGCAGCAGAGCTCGGCAGCCTCCAGCAGCTGATGGCAGTGAGTGTTTAAGTCCCTGCGGGGTGGGAGAGCTATATCCCGGGTCAGACCTGGTCTAAAGCAGGGCCCATCACCCTCCAGAAGCTGGTGGCAGTGTGTGTTTAAGTCCCTGCGGGGTGGAGGAGCAGAAACCTGGGTCGGACCCGGTCTACAGCAGAGCTCAGCAGCCCCCAGAAGCTGATGGCAGTGTGTGTGTGTGTGTGTGTGTTTAAGTCTCTGCCTGGTTGGAGAGCCGATACCTGGGTCGGACCTGGTCTGCAGCAGGGCTCAGCAGCCTCCAGAAGCTGATGGCAGTGTGTCTTTCATTCCCTGCGGGGTGCAGGAGCAGAAACCTGGGTCGGACCTGGTCTATAGCGGAGCTCAGCAGCCTCCAGCAGCTGATGGCAGTGTGTGTGTTAAAGACCCTGCGGGGTGGGAGAGCTGAAACCTGGGTCGGACCTGGTCTGCAGCAGGGCTCAGCAGCCCCCAGAAGCTGATGGCTGTGTGTGTTTAAGTCCCTGCGGGGTGGGAGAGCTGAAACCTGGGTCGGACCTGGCCCGCAGCAGGGCCCATCACCCTCCAGAAGCTGATGGCGGTGTGGGTTTAAGTCCCTGCGGGGTTGAGGAGCTGAAACCTGGGTCGGACCTGGTCTGCAGCAGGGCCCATCACCATCCAGAAGCTGATGGCTGTGTGTGTTTAAGTCCCAGGGGGGTGGGAGAGCCATAACCTGGGTCGGACCTGGTCTGCAGCAGGGCTCAGCAGCCTCCAGTTGCAGATGGCAGTGTGTGTTTAGTTCCCTGCGGGGTGCAGGAGCTGAAACCTGGGTCGGACCTGGTCTATAGCAGAGCTCAGCAGCCTCCAGAAGCTGATGGCAGTGTGTCTTCAATTCCCTGCGGGGTGCAGGAGCTGATACCTGGGTCGGACCTGGTCTGCAGCAGGGCCCATCACCATCCAGACGCTGATGGCAGTGTGTGTTTAAGTCCTAGTGGGCTGCAGGAGCTGAAACCTGGGTCGGACCTGCTCTATAGTAGAGCTCAGCAGCCTCCAGAAGCTGATGGCAGTGTGTCTTTAAGTCCCTGCGGGGTGGGATAGCTGAAACCTGGGTCGGACCTGGTCTGCAGCAGGGCCCATCACCATCCAGACGCTGATGGCAGTGTGTGTTTAAGTCCTAGTGGGCTGCAGGAGCTGAAACCTGGGTCGGACCTGCTCTATAGTAGAGCTCAGCAGCCTCCAGAAGCTGATGGCAGTGTGTCTTTAAGTCCCTGCGGGGTGGGATAGCTGAAACCTGGGTCGGACCTGGTCTGCAGCAGGGCCCATCACCCTCCAGAAGCTGTTGGCAGTGTGTCTTCCATTCCTAGTGGGGCAGGGGAGCAAAGACCTGGGCAGAGGAGCGCCTGTCTGCATCCGATCCGGCCCCTCAGCAGCCCGCCGTGAGCCTTAGAGAACCCCCCCCCCCCCAGCGGGCTCCAGGAACCGGGCCCTGCGTCGGACCCAGCTCAGTAAGGCCCTCCCTCGGGCCCTGCAGCAGGTGGCCCCGTCTATGCAGTCGAAAACCCCGCGAAAATCGGTGTAGAAACGCCCGAGAGGCGTGGTGCGGTTCCCCCGGCCGGTACCGGGTCCGGACCGGTCCGGAAGTCCACCCAGAACACTGCCTGGGGCTTCTGGGCGGCTCCCCAGGCGCAGGCAGTCGAAAACCGCGTGAAAATCGGTTCAGAATTGACAAAACGGCGACCTCGTCGCTCCAAAAACTAAGTCCAAACTAAGCCTTTCGCTTATCGCTTAACGCTTAAGGCGGTCGGCCTTATGGCCAGTAAATGAAAAGTGCCTGCGCCCCTGGAGGTTTTGGAAGGTGCGAGCGATGACCATGCTCGGGTTAGTAGGTGAGGCCATCGGAAAACCAGCGTGAGTTGGCGGGTTTGGGTGGCAATCTATTCCAGGCAGAGTCGACTATCTCTGGGCATCAATTTTGGGATTTTTCCGGCTCTGGTTCTGGGAGAAACGCAGGGGCAAAGTGCACGAGCCGCGGCCGATTTTGGTGGCCTGTCCCTGGGCACAAAGTCTGAGGAGTGTGGGCCTGGTTCTCCGAAAAATACCAGTCTGCTGGAGCTCACTCCCATGGCTCCAGGGGGCACGGCACACCCCCCGGTAGCCGACCAAAGTGCTCTACTCGGGCCAGACTCGGACCCACGACCCGGGGTGAGAACCACAACTACTGGTCATCCTTTTGACCTCCAGGGGGCGCGGCAGAGCCTCCCCAGTCCGACGCAAGTGCCCCACTTGGGCCATACTCAGACCCACGGCCCGGGGCGAGAACCACAACTACTGGTCATCCTTTAGACCTCCAGGGGGCCCGGCACAGCCTCCCTAGACCGACACAAGTGCTCCACTTGGGCTGTACTCTGACCCAAGTCCCGGTGCGAGAACCACAACTACTGGTCATCCTTTAGACCTCCAGGGGGCCCGGCACAGCCTCCCTAGGCCGACACAAGTGCTCCACTTGGGCTATACTCTGACCCAAGTCCCGGGGCGAGAACCACAACTACTGGTCATCCTTTTGACCTCATGGTCATCCTTTAGATCTCCAGGGGGCCCGGCACAGCCTCCCTAGGCCGACACAAGTGCTCCACTTGGGCTATACTCTGACCCAAGTCCCGGGGCGAGAACCACAACTACTGGTCATCCTTTAGACCTCCAGGGGGCACGGCACACCCCCCGGTAGCCGACCAAAGTGCTCTACTCGGGCCAGACTCGGACCCACGACCCGGGGTGAGAACCACAACTACTGGTCATCCTTTAGACCTCCAGGGGGCCCGGCACAGCCTCCCTAGTCCGACACAAGTGCTCCACTTGGGCTATACTCTGACCCAAGTCCCGGGGCGAGAACCACAACTACTGGTCATCCTTTAGACCTCCAGGGGGACCGGCACAGCCTCCCTAGACCGACACAAGTGCACCACTTGGGCCATACTCTGACCCAAGTCCCGGGGCGAGAACCACAACTACTGGTCATCCTTTTGACCTCATGGTCATCCTTTAGACCTCAAGGGGGCACGGCAGAGCCTCCCTAGTCCGACACAAGTGTCCCACTTGGGCTATACTATGACCCAAGTCCCGGGGCGAGAACCACAACTACTGGTCATCCTTTAGACCTCAAGGGGGCACGGCAGAGCCTCCCTAGTCCGACACAAGTGTCCCACTTGGGCCATACTCAGACCCACGGCCCGGGGCGAGAACCACAACTACTGGTCATCCTTTAGACCTCCAGGGGGCCCGGCACAGCCTCCCTAGTCCGACGCAAGTGCTCCACTTGGGCTGTACTCTGACCCAAGTCCCGGGGCGAGAACCACAACTAATGGTCATCCTTTAGACCTCCAGGGGGCACGGCACAGCCTCCCTAGTCCGACACAAGTGCTCCACTTGGGCTATACTCTGACCCAAGTCCCGGGGCGAGAACCACAACTACTGGTCATCCTTTAGACCTCCAGGGGGCACGGCAGAGCCTCCCTAGTCCGACACAAGTGTCCCACTTGGGCTATTCTCTGACCCAAGTCCCGGGGCGAGAACCACAACTACTGGTCATCCTTTAGACCTCCAGGGGGCACGACACAGCCTCCCTAGTCCGACCCAAGTGCTCCACTTGGGCTATACTATGACCCAAGTCCCGGGGCGAGAACCACAACTACTGGTCATCCTTTAGACCTCCAGGGGGCACGGCACAGCCTCCCTAGTCCGACACAAGTGCTCCACTTGGGCTATACTCTGACCCAAGTCCCGGGGCGAGAACCACAACTACTGGTCATCCTTTAGACCTCCAGGGGGCACGGCACAGCCTCCCTAGTCCGACACAAGTGCTCCACTTGGGCTATACTCTGACCCAAGTCCCGGGGCGAGAACCACAACTACTGGTCATCCTTTTGACCTCATGGTCATCCTTTAGACCTCCAGGGGGCCCGGCACAGCCTCCCTAGGCCGACACAAGTGCTCCACTTGGGCTATACTCTGACCCAAGTCCCGGGGCGAGAACCACAACTACTGGTCATCCTTTAGACCTCCAGGGGGCACGGCACAGCCTCCCTAGTC
>NW_027223067.1:212540-222540 GCF_043380555.1 Nothobranchius furzeri
GGGCTACGCCTGTCTGAGGGTCGCTTTCCAAATCAATCGGGAGAGGCCTCCTCTCCCGCGGTTGGGGCTGTCGCAGGCCTCGGTCGACTCACGCCGACCAGGGCCTTCGTCCCCCTAAGTGCAGACTGCTGGATGCCCGTCGCGACGGACCCACCTCGGGCCCGGCGCTGCCGCCGTCCTCCGGTTCTCCCGACACAGCCGTCGTCCCTCCTCCGTTTCCCCACCTCCGACGCTCCTCCGCGGGCGCCGGTGGACCGGGGGCGCGGAGGGGGCGGCCGTCTCCGCCGAGCCCCGCACGGTTGCGGGCGCGGCTGCCGGTGCGGACACTCTCTCGAGAGGTCTCATCCGAGCTGCCCGCAGTCCGCCCGGGGGATTCAACTCGGCAGGTCAGGGACGGCCGCTCGGCGCGGGAGGATCCCCTCCGTGGGAACTCCCCGCCGGTTGGCTGGCCCCCGCCGGGCGCATTTCCTCCGCCGGTGGTGCGCCGCGACCGACTCTGGATCGGCCAGGAAGGGCTCGGGGCGAAGGTGGCTCGCGGCTCCGGCCGCGAGCTTTACAGCGACCCAACGCCTGGACCTCGCCGCTTTCCGGGGTCGTGGAATCAGTACTCACTGCGCCTTCTCTCCTCCGCCTCGCGCCTCCGTCCCCCTCCTCGTGGGGGGGGCGGGGGACTGGGCGGCCCACGGGAGGGACGGGGCCCCCTCGCCCCCGGCGCGACTGTCGACCGGAGCGGACTGTTCTCAGTGCGCTCCGACCGCGTCGCGCCGCCCGGGCGGGGACCGGCTCACGTACACAGGGCGCAAGGGGTCTGCGGCGATGTCGGCTACCCACCCGACCCGTCTTGAAACACGGACCAAGGAGTCTAACGCACGCGCGAGTCAGAGGGTCCTACTCGAAACCCCGTGGCGCAATGAAAGTGAAGGCCGGCGCGCGCCGGCCGAGGTGGGATCCCGGGCCCCTCGCGGTTCCCGGGCGCACCACCGGCCCGTCTCGCCCGCTCCGTCGGGGAGGTGGAGCTAGAGCGCGTGCGATAGGACCCGAAAGATGGTGAACTATGCCTGGGCAGGGCGAAGCCAGAGGAAACTCTGGTGGAGGCCCGTAGCGGTCCTGACGTGCAAATCGGTCGTCCGACCTGGGTATAGGGGCGAAAGACTAATCGAACCATCTAGTAGCTGGTTCCTTCCGAAGTATCCCTCAGGACAGCTAGTGAGATTTGGCCAGATTCGGTTTGGGTCACCACGGGCCACCAGGTGGCACCAGGGGGCTCCAATTTGGGTTACTTTTCGAGTGCGCTAAAACGAATGGCTCATTTTGGGCTACTTTGAGGGCGGTCCCGTGCCCGGGTCTGGGCCCGCCCAGGGGGCCGTCCTCAATTCGGGCTACTTTGTCGGTGTGCCGATTGGAGGCTCCATTTGGGTTACTTTGGAAAAAGTCCCAAATTGGAGGCCTCCATTTTGGGTTACTTTTGAAGAAGCACCATTTTGGGTTACTTTTGAACAAGACCCAAATTGGAGGCCTCCATTTTGGGTTACTTTTGAAGAAGACCCAAATTGGAGGCCTCCATTTTGGGTTACTTTTGAAGAAGCACCAAAATGGAGCCTCCATTTTGGGTTACTTTTGAACAAGACCCAAATTGGAGGCCTCCATTTTGGGTTACTTTGGAAGAAGACCCAAATTGGAGCCTCCATTTTGGGTTACTTTGGAAGAAGACCCAAATTGGAGGCCTCCATTTTGGGTTACTTTTGAAGAAGCCCCAAAATGGAGGCCTACATTTCGGGCTTCTTTTGCATGTAGTTGAAAGTAACCCAAATTGAAGGCTTCCTTAATTGAAAAATTCAGTTTGGGTTACTTTAGAAGAAGACCCAAATTGGAGGCCTCCATTTTGGGTTACTTTGGAAGAAGCACCAAAATGGAGCCTCCATTTTGGGTTACTTTTGAAGAAGCACCAAAATGGAGCCTCCATTTTGGGTTACTTTAGAAGAAGACCCAAATTGGAGGCCTCCATTTTGGGTTACTTTTAAAGAAGCACCAAAATGGAGCCTCCATTTTGGGTTACTTTGGAAGAAGACCCAAATTGGAGGCCTCCATTTTGGGTTACTTTTGCAGAAGACCCAAATTGGAGGGCTCCATTTTGGGTTACTTTTGAAGAAGCACCAAAATGGAGCCTCCATTTTGGGTTACTTTTGAAGAAGCCCCAAAATGGAGGCCTACATTTCGGGCTTCTTTTGCATGTAGTTGAAAGTAACCCAAATTGAAGGCTTCCTTAATTGAAAAATTCAGTTTGGGTTACTTTAGAAGAAGACCCAAATTGGAGGCCTCCATTTTGGGTTACTTTGGAAGAAGACCCAAATTGGAGGCCTCCATTTTGGGTTACTTTTGAAGAAGCACCAAAATGGAGCCTCCATTTTGGGTTACTTTTGAAGAAGCACCAAAATGGAGCCTCCATTTTGGGTTACTTTAGAAGAAGACCCAAACTGGAGGCCTCCATTTTGGGTTACTTTTGAAGAAGCACCAAAATGGAGCCTCCATTTTGGGTTACTTTGGAAGAAGACCCAAATTGGAGGGCTCCATTTTGGGTTACTTTTGAAGAAGCACCAAAATGGAGGCCTACATTTCGGGCTTCTTTTGCATGTAGTTGAAAGTAACCCAAATTGAAGGCTTCCTTAATTGAAAAATTCAGTTTGGGTTACTTTAGAAGACGACCCATATTGGAGGCCTCCATTTTGGGTTACTTTGAAAGAAGACCCAAATTGGAGGCCTCCATTTTGGGTTACTTTTGAAGAAGCACCAAAATGGAGCCTCCATTTTGGGTTACTTCAGAAGAAGCCCCAAAATGGAGACTCCGGTTTCCCCCCCAAGAGGGACACACACACACACACACACACACACACACACACACACACACACACACACACACACACACACGCACGCACGCACACACACACACACACACACACACACACACACACACACACACACACACACACACAAATCCAATCCTATTCAGCCATAGTTACGGGTGAGCTCCTTGTGAAACCTGGCCCCACCCTATCATGTGATTTCCTGAGGTCAGATGGGCCAAGATGTGAGTGGGCGTTAAGTCATCTGGGAAGGCATCTCAAAACTGGATTATAGATGGCAGACAGTTGGTGTCGTAAACCACCGCCTCTTTTCAAAGATGGTTGCTCACAGTGGATGTAAATGGCTTCTTTCACTCCTCTTTCAAACCATCTGTCCTCTCTGTCCAAACTGTGAACATTGTCATCCTGGAGTGACCTTTGTCCTTTTGATGCAGATGAACTGCTGAGTCCTGTCCCGTGGAGGTGGCTCTTCTATGTTGTTCCTTTGTTGTGCTACTTCATTTACTATTAAGACAAGAAGCCCAAATTGGAGACTCCATTTCGGGCTTCTTTTGCATGTAGTTGAAAGTAACCCAAATTGAAGGCTTCATTAATTGAAGAATTCATTTTGGGCTACTTTTGCATGTATGGAAAAGTAACCCAAAATGAATGGCTCATTTTGGGCTACTTTTGCATGTTGTAAAAGTAACCCAAAATGAATGGCTCATTTTGGGCTACTTTTCTATATAAGCAAAAGTAGCCCAAAATGAGCCATTCATTTTGGGTTACTTTTCCATGTTGTAAAAGTAACCCAAAATGAATGGCTCATTTTGGGCTACTTTCCATACATGGAAAAGTAGCCCAAAATGAATGCTTCATTAATTGAAGAATTCAGTTTGGGTTACTTTAGAAGAAGACCCAAATTGGAGGCCTCCATTTTGGGTTACTTTGGAAGAAGACCCAAATTGGAGGCTTCCTTAATTGAAGAATTCAGTTTGGGTTACTTTAGAAAAAGTCCCAAAATGGAGGCCTCCATTTTGGGTTACTTTGAAAGAAGACCCAAATTGGAGGCCTCCATTTTGGGTTACTTTTGAAAGAGCACCAAAATGGAGCCTCCATTTTGGGTTACTTTGAAAGAAGACCCAAATTGGAGGCCTCCATTTTGGGTTACTTTTGAAGAAGCACCAAAATGGAGCATTCATTTTGGGTTACTTTGGAAGAAGACCCAAATTGGAGGCCTACAATTCAGGCTTCTTTTGCATGTAGTTGAAAGTAACCCAAATTGAATGCTTCCTTAATTGACAAATTTAGTTTGGGTTACTTTGGAAGAAGACCCAAATTGGAGGCCTCCATTTTGGGTTACTTTTGAAAGAGCACCAAAATGGAGCCTCCATTTTGGGTTACTTTGAAAGAAGACCCAAATTGGAGGCCTCCATTTTGGGTTACTTTTGAAGAAGCACCAAAATGGAGCATTCATTTTGGGTTACTTTGGAAGAAGACCCAAATTGGAGGCCTACAATTCAGGCTTCTTTTGCATGTAGTTGAAAGTAACCCAAATTGAATGCTTCCTTAATTGACAAATTTAGTTTGGGTTACTTTGGAAGAAGACCCAAATTGGAGGCCTCCATTTTGGGTTACTTTTGAAGAAGCCCCAAACTGGAGGCCCCCATTTCCTCCATTTTGGGTTACTTTAGAAGAAGACCCAAATTGGAGACCTCCATTTTGGGTTACTTTCGAAGAAGCCCCAAACTGGAGGCCCCCATTTCCTCCATTTTGGGTTACTTTTGAAGAAGCACCAAAATGGAGGCCCCCATTTCCTCCATTTTGGGTTACTTTAGAAGAAGACCCAAATTGGAGGCCTCCATTTTGGGTTACTTTCGAAGAAGCCCCAAACTGGAGGCCCCCATTTCCTCCATTTTGGGTTACTCTAGAAGAAGACCCAAATTGGAGGCCTTCATTTTGGGTTACTTTTGAAGAAGTACCAAAATGGAGGCCCCCATTTCCTCCATTTTGGGTTACTTTAGAAGAAGCCCCAAACTGGAGGCCCCCATGTCCTCCATTTTGGGTTACTTTAGAAGAAGACCCAAATTGGAGGCCTCCATTTTGGGTTACTTTTGAAGAAGCCCCAAACTGGAGGCCCCCATTTCCTCCATTTTGGGTTACTTTAGAAGAAGACCCAAATTGGAGGCCTCCATTTTGGGTTACTTTTGAAGAAGCACCAAAATGGAGCATTCATTTTGGGTTACTTTTGAAGAAGCACCAAAATGGAGCATTCATTTTGGGTTACTTTGGAAGAAGCACCAAAATGGAGGCCCCCATTTCCTCCATTTTGGGTTACTTTAGAAGAAGCCCCAAACTGGAGGCCCCCATTTCCTCCATTTTGGGTTACTTTAGAAGAAGACCCAAATTGGAGGCCTCCATTTTGGGTTACTTTTGAAGAAGCACCAAAATGGAGCCTCCATTTTGGGTTACTTTTGAAGAAGACCCAAATTGGAGGCCTACATTTCGGGCTTCTTTTGCATGTAGTTGAAAGTAACCCAAATTGAATGCTTCCTTAATTGACAAATTTAGTTTGGGTTACTTTAGAAGAAGACCCAAATTGGAGGCCTCCATTTTGGGTTACTTTTGAAGAAGCACCAAATTGGAGGCCTTCATTTTGGGTTACTTTTGAAGAAGCCCCAAACTGGAGGCCCCCATTTCCTCCATTTTGGGTTACTTTAGAAGAAGACCCAAATTGGAGGCCTCCATTTTGGGTTACTTTTGAAGAAGCCCCAAACTGGAGGCCCCCATTTCCTCCATTTTGGGTTACTTTAGAAGAAGACCCAAATTGGAGGCCTCCATTTTGGGTTACTTTTGAAGAAGCCCCAAACTGGAGGCCCCCATTTCCTCCATTTTGGGTTACTTTTGAAGAAGCACCAAAATGGAGGCCCCCATTTCCTCCATTTTGGGTTACTTTAGAAGAAGCCCCAAACTGGAGGCCCCCATTTCCTCCATTTTGGGTTACTTTTGAAGAAGCACCAAAATGGAGGCCCCCATTTCCTCCATTTTGGGTTACTTTAGAAGAAGACCCAAATTGGAGGCCTCCATTTTGGGTTACTTTCGAAGAAGCCCCAAACTGGAGGCCCCCATTTCCTCCATTTTGGGTTACTCTAGAAGAAGACCCAAATTGGAGGCCTTCATTTTGGGTTACTTTTGAAGAAGTACCAAAATGGAGGCCCCCATTTCCTCCATTTTGGGTTACTTTAGAAGAAGCCCCAAACTGGAGGCCCCCATGTCCTCCATTTTGGGTTACTTTAGAAGAAGACCCAAATTGGAGGCCTCCATTTTGGGTTACTTTTGAAGAAGCCCCAAACTGGAGGCCCCCATTTCCTCCATTTTGGGTTACTTTAGAAGAAGACCCAAATTGGAGGCCTCCATTTTGGGTTACTTTTGAAGAAGCACCAAAATGGAGCATTCATTTTGGGTTACTTTTGAAGAAGCACCAAAATGGAGCATTCATTTTGGGTTACTTTGGAAGAAGCACCAAAATGGAGGCCCCCATTTCCTCCATTTTGGGTTACTTTAGAAGAAGCCCCAAACTGGAGGCCCCCATTTCCTCCATTTTGGGTTACTTTAGAAGAAGACCCAAATTGGAGGCCTCCATTTTGGGTTACTTTTGAAGAAGCCCCAAACTGGAGGCCCCCATTTCCTCCATTTTGGGTTACTCTAGAAGAAGACCCAAATTGGAGGCCTTCATTTTGGGTTACTTTTGAAGAAGTACCAAAATGGAGGCCCCCATTTCCTCCATTTTGGGTTACTTTAGAAGAAGCCCCAAACTGGAGGCCCCCATTTCCTCCATTTTGGGTTACTTTTGAAGAAGCCCCAAACTGGAGGCCCCCATTTCCTCCATTTTGGGTTACTTTTGAAGAAGCACCAAAATGGAGGCCCCCATTTCCTCCATTTTGGGTTACTTTAGAAGAAGACCCAAATTGGAGGCCTCCATTTTGGGTTACTTTTGAAGAAGCCCCAAACTGGAGGCCCCCATTTCCTCCCCTTTGGGTTACTTTAGAAGAAGACCCAAATTGGAGGCCTTCATTTTGGGTTATTTTAGAAGAACCCCCAAAATGGAGTCTCCATTTTGGGCCTGGTGACCTTTGTGACTTCATTTGACCCTGTTAGGGAAACGTTCAGATCACTTACAACCCCATAGACTATACGTTCATGTGATGTTTCAGCCTGATTGGACCTTATTTTCACACAAATGGACCCAGAAATATGTGAAATTGTGCTTTGTGAAACATAATTCTGGGTGCCATTTAAAGCCCATAAGTGCTTATGACTCCATTCCTTTTTGTGTTAGTAGGGGCTGTTAATTGGAGCATTTTAAAACCAACATGACCTCTCTAGGATATTCAGAAGCCAAGTTATAAGCCCACAAAGGTGTGTTACGAACCACACCTTTAAAGAAGAAGTGATCCAATGACCTTTGTGACAACATTTGTCCCCCTACGGAATGTGCTATCATCATGAAACACATGATTCATTTACAACTCAATAGATTGTACCTTCCTGTGATGTTTCAGCCTGATTGAAGCTTTTTTCAGAGAACTGGACCCATAATAATGTGAACTTGTGCTTGGTGCAACATAGGTCTGGGTGCCATTTAAAAACTGTACATCCTATCCACTCCATTCCTTCTCTTCTAGATACAGACCATTGATTGGAGTATTTTAAAACCAGCCTGACCTCTCTAGGATATTCAGAAGCCAAGTAATAAGCCCACAATGGTGTAACCAGACACCTGACTATATCTGCTTGGACAAGCGTCCCCTAAGGGCGCTCAAAAAGGTCCGACGGCATCGATTTCGACGTGCGTTGATGAGATGGTAGCCGGGATGCACCACCCCAAATTTCGTGCGGCTACGCCAAACCGAATTCAAACGGCGGCCCAAAAGTGTTAAAATTTAGCTCAGGCTTCATTTGCGGCCTTCTGCCACTTGAGCCCCTTTTTGGCCACCGTTCGGCCCCCGTTGGTCCGAGGCGCACGAAATTTTTTTTGGTGCATCCCAGCACTGCCCCGAACCAAAGATTTCGAATTCGTGCCGGTCGCATCGTGTTAAGCGTCCCTTTGGGGCCGGAGGGCAGTTTTCCCTCCATTTCTGCCATATGCTCGGCAAATTGGCATTTCTCAACCGATTTTCACCAAACAAACATCGATTTGGCATGCCGCCGTCACCCCGATCTAGCCCAGGCAGTTTGGTAGCCGTAGCTTGTTGTTCCGGTGCTGTTCTGGGTCAGAGGTCAGAGAAAATGATGGATTTGGGCTATTTTGGGGCTGAAAAACATGGTTCTCCTCAACCTAGAGACTTGAAACTGAGAATGTTTCTTTAAATAGCTGACAGCTACAACATATGCAGTTTTCAAGTTGCTGGCTTATTCAGAAGGGTCAAGGTTCACAGCCTCATGGTACATGCAGCCAAAATGATGGATTTGGGCTGTTTTGGAGCTGAAAAACAGGGTTCTCCTCAACCTAGAGATTTGAAACTGAGAATGTTTCTTTAAATAGCTGACAGCTACAACATATGCAGTTTTCAAGTTGCTGGCTTATTCAGAAGGGTCAAGGTTCACAGCCTCATGGTACATGCAGCCAAAATGATGGATTTGGGCTGTTTTGGAGCTGAAAAACATGGTTCTGCTCAACCTAGAGACTTGAAACTCACACATTTCCTTTAGATAGCTGACAGCTACCACATACGTCGAGCTCGTGCCGGTCGCATCGTGCTAAGCGTCCGTTTGGGGCCTGAGGGCAGTTTTCCCTCCATTTTGCCATGTGCTCGGCAAAGTGGCGTTTCTCAACCGATTTTCACCAAACAAACGTCGATTTGGCATGCCGCCGTCACCCCGAGCTAGCCCAGGCAGTTTGGTAGCCGTAGCTCTTTGTTTCGGTGCTTTTACGAACCCCAGGTCGCCAGAGGTCACGCTCTTTTTGGCCACAGCTCCTCAAGGGAACGCCCGATACGTCCCGTTTTTGGAGAGGCGGTCCCCGTGGTGCCAAGCAATCATAATCCGCTGTCAAAATTAAAAAAAAAAAAAAAAGTCGTGTCTGAGTTTGCCCAAAAAATGCCCTCTTAGACCCATCGCCTCAAAGAGGACTTGTGTTTTCCTGGTCGAAAGTGGAAAGGAAAAGTTCTGCTGGCGCCAGCGACGCCATCTTCGGATATGTTGTTCGGGGGCCAAGCACGAGTCCATCCGAGGTGGTTTGGTGCCAAAATATTTTGTGGTTCCGGAGATATGGCCCCCCAAAGTGCGCGATTTTTGCAAGTTTACAATGGCGCAATTCTCGCGCCGTGAGGGCTATCGAAAAGACGAGTAGATTTTTGCGCTCGTACCGGACTTCCGAACCAGATAGTGTAAACAATTTTCGACTGCGCCCCCTAGTGGCCGAACTTGGTCAGTGAGCGACGTAGCGTGACGCAACTAAAATATTATGATTCGGCATGTCCTTCTTTACAACATATGTGAATTTCATGTCCCTACGTGGAACTTAACTATTTTTAATGAATTAAAAGCAACCGGCAAAACCCTAGGCCCGAAACCACGATTTTTAGACCCTTTTTGGCCGCCGTTCGGCCATCGTTGATCCGAGGCGCCCGAAAACTCTTCTGGTTCATCCCAGCACTGGCCCGAACCACAGATTTCGAATTCGTGCCGGTCGCATCGTGCTAAGCGTCCGTTTGGAGCCGGACGGCAGTTTTCCCTCCGTTTTTCCCGCCTTTTTGCCATGTGCTCGGCAAAGTGGCATTTCTCAACCGATTTTCACCAAACAAACGTCGATTTGGCATGCCGCCGTCACCCAGAGCTAGCTCAGGCAGTTTGGTAGCCGTAGCTCGTTGTTCTGGTGCTGTTCTGGGTCAGAGGTCAGAAAAAAGATGGATTTCAGCTAAAAACGGGGTTCTCTTCAACCTCCACACTTGACACTGATACTGTGTGCTCCTTGACCTCACAGGTCCATCATGTGTTCATTTCAGACAGATTGGAGCTTGTATCACAGGTTTTTCAACCAGAAATATGTGAAATTGTGCTTGGTGCGACATATTTCTGTGTGCCATTTAAAAACCATAAGTGCTGACGACTCCATTCCTTCTGCTGGTGATAGGGGCTGTTAATTGGAGTCATTTAAA
>NW_027223067.1:230040-237540 GCF_043380555.1 Nothobranchius furzeri
GCCTCGAACAGCTGATGGCAGGGTGCAGGAGCAGCAGCCAGCCTCCAGCAGCTGATGGCGGGGCGCAGGAGCTGCAGGCAGCCTCCAGCAGCTGATGGCGGGGTGCAGGAGCAGCAGCCAGCCTCCAGCTGGTGATGGCGGGGTGAAGGAGCTGCAGCCAGCCACCAGCAGCTGATGGCGGGGTGAAGGAGCTGCAGCCAGCCACCAGCAGCTGATGGCGGGGTGGAGGAGCTGCAGCCAGCGTCCAGCAGCTGATGGTTGGGTGGTGGAGGAGCAGCAGCCAGCCTCCAGCAGCTGATGGCGGGGTGCAGGAGCAGCAGCCAGCGTCCAGCAGCTGATGGTTGGGTGGAGGAGCAGCAGCCAGCCTCCAGCAGCTGCTGGCGGGGTGCAGGAGCAGCAGCCAGCCTCCAGCAGCTGATGGCGGGGTGCAGGAGCTGCAGGCAGCCTCCAGCAGCTGATGGCGGTGTGCAGGAGCTGCAGCCAGCCTCCAGCAGCTGATGGCGGGGTGCAGGGGCTGCAGGCAGCCTCCAGCAGCTGATGGCGGGGTGCAGGAGCTGCAACCAGCCTCCAGCTGGTGATGGCGGGGTGGAGGAGCAGCAGCCAGCCTCCAGCAGCCAGCCTCCAGCTGCTGATGGCGGGGTGGAGGAACAGAAGCCTCCAGCAGCTGATGGCAGGGTGCAGGAGCAGCAGCCAGCCTCCAGCTGGTGATGGCGGGGTGGAGGAGCTGAAACCTGGGTCGGACCTGGTCTGCAGCAGGGCCCATTACCACTCAGAAGCTGATGGCAGTGTGTGTTTAGGTCCCTGCGGGGTGGATGAGCTGAAACCTGGGTCAGACTTGGTGTGCAGCAGGGCTCAGCACCCTCCAGAAGCCGATGACAGTGTGTCTTTAACTCCCTGCCTGGTGGGAGAGCTGAAAGCTGGGTCGGACCTGGTCTTTAGCAGAGCTCAGCAGCCTCCAGAAGCTGATGGCAGTGTGTGTTTCATCCCCTGCGGGGTGGGAGAGCTGAAACGTGGGTCGGACCTGGTCTGCAGCAGGGCCCATCACCATCCAGAAGCTGACGGCGGTGTGTGTTTAAGTCCCTGCGGGGTGGGAGAGCCATAACCTGGGTCGGACCTGGTCTGCAGCAGAGCTCAGCAGCCTCCAGAACCTGATGGCAGTGTGTCTTTAATCCACTGCGGGGTGCAGGAGCTGAAACCTGGGTCGGACCTGGTCTGCAGCAGGGCTCAGCAGCCAGCAGAAGGTGACGGCAGTGTGTGTTTAGTTCCCTGCGGGGTGCAGGAGCTGAAACCTGGGTCGGACCTGGTCTGCAGCAGAGCTCAGCAGCCAGCAGAAGGTGATGGCAGTGTGTGTTTAAGTCCCTGCCTGGTGGGAGAGCTGAAACCTGGGTCGGACCTGGTCTATAGAAGAGCTCAGCAGCCTCCAGAAGCTGATGGCAGTGTGTGTGTTTTGGTCCCTGCGGGGTGCAGGAGCAGGAACCCGGGTCGGACCTGGTCTATAGCGGAGCTCAGCAGCCTCCAGCAGCTGATGGCAGTGTGTGTTTAATTCCCTGCCTGGTGGGAGAGCTGTAACCCGGGTCGGACTTGGTCTGCAGCAGGGCCCATCACCATCCAGAAGCTGATGGCAGTGTGTCTTTAATTCCCTGCGGGGTGGAGGAGCAGAAACCTGGGTCGGACCTGGTCTATAGCAGAGCTCAGCAGCCTCCAGAAGCTGATGGCAGTGTGTGTTCAAGTCCCTGCGGGGTGGGAGAGCTGAAACCTGGGTCGGACCTGGTCTATAGAAGAGCTCAGCAGCCTCCAGCAGCTGATGGCAGTGTGTGTTTAAGTCCCTGCGGGGTGGGAGAGCTATATCCCGGGTCGGACCTGGTCTATAGCAGAGCTCAGCAGCCTCCAGCAGCTGATGGCAGTGTGTGTTTAAGTCCCTGCGGGGTGGGAGAGCTGAAACCTCGGTCGGACCTGGTCTATGGCAGAGCTCAGCAGCCTCCAGAAGCTGATGGCAGCGTGCCTCTAAGTCCCTGCCTGGTGGGAGAGCTGAAACCTGGGTCGGACATGGTCTGCAGCAGGGCTCGGCAGCCTCCAGCAGCTGATGGCAGTGTGTCTTTAAGTCCCTGCCTGGTGGGAGAGCTGAAACCTGGGTCGGACCTGGTCTATAGCAGAGCTCAGCAGCCTCCAGCAGCTGATGGCAGTGTGTGTTTAAGTCCCTGCCTGGTGTGAGAGCTGAAACCTGGGTCGGACCTGGTCTATAGAAGAGCTCAGCAGCCTCCAGCAGCTGATGGCAGTGTGTCTTTAAGTCACTGCCTGGTGGGAGAGCTGAAACCTGGGTCGGACCTGGTCTATAGTAGAGCTCAGCAGCCTCCAGCAGCTGATTGCAGTGTGTGTTTAAGTCCCTGCCTGGTGGGAGAGCTGATATCCGGGTCGGACCTGGTCCACAGCAGGGCCCATCACCCTCCAGAAGCTGGTGGCAGTGTGTGTTTAAGTCCCTGCGGGGTGCAGGAGCAGAAACCTGGGTGGGACCTGGTCTGCAGCAGAGCTCGGCAGCCTCCAGCAGCTGATGGCAGTGAGTGTTTAAGTCCCTGCGGGGTGGGAGAGCTATATCCCGGGTCAGACCTGGTCTAAAGCAGGGCCCATCACCCTCCAGAAGCTGGTGGCAGTGTGTGTTTAAGTCCCTGCGGGGTGGAGGAGCAGAAACCTGGGTCGGACCCGGTCTACAGCAGAGCTCAGCAGCCCCCAGAAGCTGATGGCAGTGTGTGTGTGTGTGTGTGTGTTTAAGTCTCTGCCTGGTTGGAGAGCCGATACCTGGGTCGGACCTGGTCTGCAGCAGGGCTCAGCAGCCTCCAGAAGCTGATGGCAGTGTGTCTTTCATTCCCTGCGGGGTGCAGGAGCAGAAACCTGGGTCGGACCTGGTCTATAGCGGAGCTCAGCAGCCTCCAGCAGCTGATGGCAGTGTGTGTGTTAAAGACCCTGCGGGGTGGGAGAGCTGAAACCTGGGTCGGACCTGGTCTGCAGCAGGGCTCAGCAGCCCCCAGAAGCTGATGGCTGTGTGTGTTTAAGTCCCTGCGGGGTGGGAGAGCTGAAACCTGGGTCGGACCTGGCCCGCAGCAGGGCCCATCACCCTCCAGAAGCTGATGGCGGTGTGGGTTTAAGTCCCTGCGGGGTTGAGGAGCTGAAACCTGGGTCGGACCTGGTCTGCAGCAGGGCCCATCACCATCCAGAAGCTGATGGCTGTGTGTGTTTAAGTCCCAGGGGGGTGGGAGAGCCATAACCTGGGTCGGACCTGGTCTGCAGCAGGGCTCAGCAGCCTCCAGTTGCAGATGGCAGTGTGTGTTTAGTTCCCTGCGGGGTGCAGGAGCTGAAACCTGGGTCGGACCTGGTCTATAGCAGAGCTCAGCAGCCTCCAGAAGCTGATGGCAGTGTGTCTTCAATTCCCTGCGGGGTGCAGGAGCTGATACCTGGGTCGGACCTGGTCTGCAGCAGGGCCCATCACCATCCAGACGCTGATGGCAGTGTGTGTTTAAGTCCTAGTGGGCTGCAGGAGCTGAAACCTGGGTCGGACCTGCTCTATAGTAGAGCTCAGCAGCCTCCAGAAGCTGATGGCAGTGTGTCTTTAAGTCCCTGCGGGGTGGGATAGCTGAAACCTGGGTCGGACCTGGTCTGCAGCAGGGCCCATCACCATCCAGACGCTGATGGCAGTGTGTGTTTAAGTCCTAGTGGGCTGCAGGAGCTGAAACCTGGGTCGGACCTGCTCTATAGTAGAGCTCAGCAGCCTCCAGAAGCTGATGGCAGTGTGTCTTTAAGTCCCTGCGGGGTGGGATAGCTGAAACCTGGGTCGGACCTGGTCTGCAGCAGGGCCCATCACCCTCCAGAAGCTGTTGGCAGTGTGTCTTCCATTCCTAGTGGGGCAGGGGAGCAAAGACCTGGGCAGAGGAGCGCCTGTCTGCATCCGATCCGGCCCCTCAGCAGCCCGCCGTGAGCCTTAGAGAACCCCCCCCCCCCCCAGCGGGCTCCAGGAACCGGGCCCTGCGTCGGACCCAGCTCAGTAAGGCCCTCCCTCGGGCCCTGCAGCAGGTGGCCCCGTCTATGCAGTCGAAAACCCCGCGAAAATCGGTGTAGAAACGCCCGAGAGGCGTGGTGCGGTTCCCCCGGCCGGTACCGGGTCCGGACCGGTCCGGAAGTCCACCCAGAACACTGCCTGGGGCTTCTGGGCGGCTCCCCAGGCGCAGGCAGTCGAAAACCGCGTGAAAATCGGTTCAGAATTGACAAAACGGCGACCTCGTCGCTCCAAAAACTAAGTCCAAACTAAGCCTTTCGCTTATCGCTTAACGCTTAAGGCGGTCGGCCTTATGGCCAGTAAATGAAAAGTGCCTGCGCCCCTGGAGGTTTTGGAAGGTGCGAGCGATGACCATGCTCGGGTTAGTAGGTGAGGCCATCGGAAAACCAGCGTGAGTTGGCGGGTTTGGGTGGCAATCTATTCCAGGCAGAGTCGACTATCTCTGGGCATCAATTTTGGGATTTTTCCGGCTCTGGTTCTGGGAGAAACGCAGGGGCAAAGTGCACGAGCCGCGGCCGATTTTGGTGGCCTGTCCCTGGGCACAAAGTCTGAGGAGTGTGGGCCTGGTTCTCCGAAAAATACCAGTCTGCTGGAGCTCACTCCCATGGCTCCAGGGGGCACGGCACACCCCCCGGTAGCCGACCAAAGTGCTCTACTCGGGCCAGACTCGGACCCACGACCCGGGGTGAGAACCACAACTACTGGTCATCCTTTTGACCTCCAGGGGGCGCGGCAGAGCCTCCCCAGTCCGACGCAAGTGCCCCACTTGGGCCATACTCAGACCCACGGCCCGGGGCGAGAACCACAACTACTGGTCATCCTTTAGACCTCCAGGGGGCCCGGCACAGCCTCCCTAGACCGACACAAGTGCTCCACTTGGGCTGTACTCTGACCCAAGTCCCGGTGCGAGAACCACAACTACTGGTCATCCTTTAGACCTCCAGGGGGCCCGGCACAGCCTCCCTAGGCCGACACAAGTGCTCCACTTGGGCTATACTCTGACCCAAGTCCCGGGGCGAGAACCACAACTACTGGTCATCCTTTTGACCTCATGGTCATCCTTTAGATCTCCAGGGGGCCCGGCACAGCCTCCCTAGGCCGACACAAGTGCTCCACTTGGGCTATACTCTGACCCAAGTCCCGGGGCGAGAACCACAACTACTGGTCATCCTTTAGACCTCCAGGGGGCACGGCACACCCCCCGGTAGCCGACCAAAGTGCTCTACTCGGGCCAGACTCGGACCCACGACCCGGGGTGAGAACCACAACTACTGGTCATCCTTTAGACCTCCAGGGGGCCCGGCACAGCCTCCCTAGTCCGACACAAGTGCTCCACTTGGGCTATACTCTGACCCAAGTCCCGGGGCGAGAACCACAACTACTGGTCATCCTTTAGACCTCCAGGGGGACCGGCACAGCCTCCCTAGACCGACACAAGTGCACCACTTGGGCCATACTCTGACCCAAGTCCCGGGGCGAGAACCACAACTACTGGTCATCCTTTTGACCTCATGGTCATCCTTTAGACCTCAAGGGGGCACGGCAGAGCCTCCCTAGTCCGACACAAGTGTCCCACTTGGGCTATACTATGACCCAAGTCCCGGGGCGAGAACCACAACTACTGGTCATCCTTTAGACCTCAAGGGGGCACGGCAGAGCCTCCCTAGTCCGACACAAGTGTCCCACTTGGGCCATACTCAGACCCACGGCCCGGGGCGAGAACCACAACTACTGGTCATCCTTTAGACCTCCAGGGGGCCCGGCACAGCCTCCCTAGTCCGACGCAAGTGCTCCACTTGGGCTGTACTCTGACCCAAGTCCCGGGGCGAGAACCACAACTAATGGTCATCCTTTAGACCTCCAGGGGGCACGGCACAGCCTCCCTAGTCCGACACAAGTGCTCCACTTGGGCTATACTCTGACCCAAGTCCCGGGGCGAGAACCACAACTACTGGTCATCCTTTAGACCTCCAGGGGGCACGGCAGAGCCTCCCTAGTCCGACACAAGTGTCCCACTTGGGCTATTCTCTGACCCAAGTCCCGGGGCGAGAACCACAACTACTGGTCATCCTTTAGACCTCCAGGGGGCACGACACAGCCTCCCTAGTCCGACCCAAGTGCTCCACTTGGGCTATACTATGACCCAAGTCCCGGGGCGAGAACCACAACTACTGGTCATCCTTTAGACCTCCAGGGGGCACGGCACAGCCTCCCTAGTCCGACACAAGTGCTCCACTTGGGCTATACTCTGACCCAAGTCCCGGGGCGAGAACCACAACTACTGGTCATCCTTTAGACCTCCAGGGGGCACGGCACAGCCTCCCTAGTCCGACACAAGTGCTCCACTTGGGCTATACTCTGACCCAAGTCCCGGGGCGAGAACCACAACTACTGGTCATCCTTTTGACCTCATGGTCATCCTTTAGACCTCCAGGGGGCCCGGCACAGCCTCCCTAGGCCGACACAAGTGCTCCACTTGGGCTATACTCTGACCCAAGTCCCGGGGCGAGAACCACAACTACTGGTCATCCTTTAGACCTCCAGGGGGCACGGCACAGCCTCCCTAGTCCGACACAAGTGCTCCACTTGGGCTATACTCTGACCCAAGTCCCGGGGCGAGAACCACAACTACTGGTCATCCTTTTGACCTCATGGTCATCCTTTAGACCTCCAGGGGGCCCGGCACAGCCTCCCTAGGCCGACACAAGTGCTCCACTTGGGCTATACTCTGACCCAAGTCCCGGGGCGAGAACCACAACTACTGGTCATCCTTTTGACCTCATGGTCATCCTTTAGACCTCCAGGGGGCCCGGCACAGCCTCCCTAGTCCGACACAAGTGCTCCACTTGGGCTATACTCTGACCCAAGTCCCGGGGCGAGAACCACAACTACTGGTCATCCTTTTGACCTCATGGTCATCCTTTAGACCTCCATGGGGCACGGCAGAGCCTCCCTAGGCCGACACAAGTGCTCCACTTGGGCTATACTCTGACCCAAGTCCCGGGGCGAGAACCACAACTACTGGTCATCCTTTAGACCTCCAGGGGGCACGGCACAGCCTCCCTAGTCCGACACAAGTGCTCCACTTCGGCTGTACTCTGACCCAAGTCCCGGGGCGAGAACCACAACTAATGGTCATCCTTTAGACCTCCATGGCAACAGGGGGATGTCAGACCCCAGCTCATCCCAGGTTGATGCCTCAATAGTAGCTTAGGGTCACGGCAGTCCCACCGTGATCCACCCTCTTGTCCTCTCTCCACAGGATGACCAGAGTGTCGTGTTTATTTTCAAAGTGTCCTCGTAGGATGACCATGAGTGCAGGAAAATTTTCAAAGTCCCTCTGTCGGATGACCATGAGTGCAGAAAAAATTTCAAAGTCCCCCCTTGGGATTACCAGACGTTCGAGATTTCGGCTGAAAAATTTTCAAAGTGCTGCCGAGAGCCTGCGCTAGTTG
>NW_027223067.1:247540-257540 GCF_043380555.1 Nothobranchius furzeri
GCCTCCAGCAGGTGATGGCGGGGTGGGGGAGCAGCAGCCAGCCTCAAGCAGCCAGCCTCCAGCTGCTGATGGTGGGGTGGAGGAACAGAAGCCTCCAGCTGGTGATGTCAGGGTGGAGGAGCAGCAGCCAGCCTCCAACGGCTGATGGTGGGGTGGAGGAGCTGCAGCCAGCCTCCAGCAGCTGATGGCGGGGTGCAGGAGCAGCAGCCAGCCTCCAGCTGGTGATGGCGGGGTGAAGGAGCTGCAGCCAGCCACCAGCAGCTGATGGCGGGGTGCAGGAGCAGCAGCCAGCCACCAGCAGCTGATGGCGGGGTGGAGGAGCTGCAGCCAGCGTCCAGCAGCTGATGGTTGGGTGGTGGAGGAGCAGCAGCCAGCCTCCAGCAGCTGCTGGCGGGGTGCAGGAGCAGCAGCCAGCCTCCAGCAGCTGGTGGCGGGGTGGAGGAGCAGAAGCCAGCCTCCAGCAGCTGATGGCGGGGTGCAGGAGCAGAAGCCAGCCTCCAGCTGGTGATGGCGGGGTGAAGGAGCTGCAGCCAGCCTCCAGCAGCCAGCCTCCAGCTGGTGATGGCGGGGCGGAGGAGCAGGCAGCCTCCATCAGCTGATGGCGGGGTGTAGGAGCAGCAGCCAGCCTCCAGCTGGTGATGGCGGGGAGGAGGAGCAGCAGCAGCCAGCCTCCAGCAGCCAGCCAGCCTCCAGCAGCTGATGGCGGTGTGTGGGAGCAGCAGCCAGCCTCCAGCGGCCAGCCAGCCTCCAGCAGCTGATGGCGGGGTGGAGGAGCTGCAGCCAGCGTCCATCAGCTGATGGCGGGGTGGAAGAGCAGCAGGCAGCCTCCAGCTGGTGATGGCGGGGTGGAGGAGCTGCAGCCAGCGTCCAGCAGCTGATGGCGGGGTGCAGGAGCAGCAGCCAGCCTCCAGCAGCTGATGGCGGGGTGGAGGAGCTGCAGCCAGCCTCCAGCAGCCAGCCTCCAGCTAGTGATGGCGGGGTGGAGAAGCAGGCAGCCTCCGTCAGCTGATGGCGGGGTGGAGGAGCAGAAGCCAGCCTCCAGCAGCTGATGGCGGGGTGCAGGAGCTGCAGCCAGCGTCCAGCAGCTGATGGTGGGGTGGAGGAGCTGCAGCCAGCCTCCAGCAGCCAGCCTCCAGCTAGTGATGGCGGGGTGGAGAAGCAGGCAGCCTCCGTCAGCTGATGGCGGGGTGGAGGAGCAGAAGCCAGCCTCCAGCAGCTGATGGCGGGGTGCAGGAGCTGCAGCCAGCGTCCAGCAGCTGATGGTGGGGTGGAGGAGCTGCAGCCAGCGTCCAGCAGCTGATGGTGGGGTGGAGGAGCTGCAGCCAGCCTCCAGCAGCCAGCCTCCAGCAGCTGATGGCGGGGTGCAGGAGCAGCAGCCAGCCTCCAGCAGCTGATGGCGGGGTGCAGGAGCAGCAGGCAGCCTCCAGCAGCTGATGGCGGGGTGGAGGAGCAGAAGCCAGCCTCCAGCAGCTGATGGCGGGGTGCAGGAGCTGCAGCCAGCGTCCAGCAGCTGATGGTGGGGTGGAGGAGCTGCAGCCAGCGTCCAGCAGCTGATGGTTGGGTGGAGGAGCAGCAGCCAGCCTCCAGCAGCCAGCCTCCAGCTAGTGATGGCGGGGTGGAGAAGCAGGCAGCCTCCATCAGCTGATGGCGGGGTGGAGGAGCAGAAGCCAGCCTCCAGCTGGTGATGGCGGGGTGCAGGAGCTGCAGGCAGCCTCCAGCAGCTGATGGCGGGGTGCAGGAGCTGCAGGCAGCCTCCAGCAGCTGATGGCGGGGTGGAGGAGCTGCAGCCAGCGTCCAGCAGCTGATGGTGGGGTGGAGGAGCTGCAGCCAGCGTCCAGCAGCTGATGGTTGGGTGGAGGAGCAGCAGCCAGCCTCCAGCAGCTGATGGCGGGGTGCAGGAGCAGCAGCCAGCCTCCAGCAGCTGATGGCGGGGTGGAGGAGCTGCAGCCAGCCTCCAGCAGCCAGCCTCCAGCTAGTGATGGCGGGGTGGAGAAGCAGGCAGCCTCCATCAGCTGATGGCGGGGTGGAGGAGCAGAAGCCAGCCTCCAGCTGGTGATGGCGGGGTGCAGGAGCTGCAGGCAGCCTCCAGCAGCTGATGGCGGGGTGGAGGAGCTGCAGCCAGCCTCCAGCAGCCAGCCTCCAGCTAGTGATGGCGGGGTGGAGAAGCAGGCAGCCTCCATCAGCTGATGGCGGGGTGGAGGAGCAGAAGCCAGCCTCCAGCAGCTGATGGCGGGGTGCAGGAGGTGCAGGCAGCCTCCAGCAGCTGATGGCGGGGTGCAGGAGCAGCAGGCAGCCTCCAGCAGCTGATGGCGGGGTGCAGGAGCTGCAACCAGCCTCCAGCTGGTGATGGCGGGGTGGAGGAGCTGCAGCCAGCCTCCAGCAGCCAGCCCCCAGCAGCTGATGGCGGGGTGGAGGAGCAGAAGCCAGCCTCCAGCAGCTGATGGTGGGGTGCAGGAGCTGCAGCCAGCCTCCAGCAGCCAGCCTCCAGCTGGTGATGGCGGGGTGGAGGAGCAGCAGCAGACAGCCTCCAGCAGCCAGCCAGCCTCCAGGAGCTGATGGCGGTGTGTGGGAGCAGCAGCCAGCCTCCAGCGTTCAGCCAGCATCCATCAGCTGATGGCGGTGTGAAGGAGCTGCAGCCAGCCTCCAGCAGGTCATGGTGGGGTGGAGGAGCAGCAGCCAGCCTCCAGCAGCTGATGGCGGGTTGCAGGAGCTGCAGCCAGCCTCCAGCAAATGATGGCGGGGTGCAGGAGCTGCAGGCAGCCTCCAGCAGCTGATGGCGGGGTGCAGGAGCAGCAGGCAGCCTCCAGCTGCTGATGACGGGGTGCAGGAGCTGCAACCAGCCTCCAGCTGGTGATGGTGGGGTGGAGGAGCTGCAGCCAGCCTCGAACAGCTGATGGCAGGGTGCAGGAGCAGCAGCCAGCCTCCAGCAGCTGATGGCGGGGCGCAGGAGCTGCAGGCAGCCTCCAGCAGCTGATGGCGGGGTGCAGGAGCAGCAGCCAGCCTCCAGCTGGTGATGGCGGGGTGAAGGAGCTGCAGCCAGCCACCAGCAGCTGATGGCGGGGTGAAGGAGCTGCAGCCAGCCACCAGCAGCTGATGGCGGGGTGGAGGAGCTGCAGCCAGCGTCCAGCAGCTGATGGTTGGGTGGTGGAGGAGCAGCAGCCAGCCTCCAGCAGCTGATGGCGGGGTGCAGGAGCAGCAGCCAGCGTCCAGCAGCTGATGGTTGGGTGGAGGAGCAGCAGCCAGCCTCCAGCAGCTGCTGGCGGGGTGCAGGAGCAGCAGCCAGCCTCCAGCAGCTGATGGCGGGGTGCAGGAGCTGCAGGCAGCCTCCAGCAGCTGATGGCGGTGTGCAGGAGCTGCAGCCAGCCTCCAGCAGCTGATGGCGGGGTGCAGGGGCTGCAGGCAGCCTCCAGCAGCTGATGGCGGGGTGCAGGAGCTGCAACCAGCCTCCAGCTGGTGATGGCGGGGTGGAGGAGCAGCAGCCAGCCTCCAGCAGCCAGCCTCCAGCTGCTGATGGCGGGGTGGAGGAACAGAAGCCTCCAGCAGCTGATGGCAGGGTGCAGGAGCAGCAGCCAGCCTCCAGCTGGTGATGGCGGGGTGGAGGAGCTGAAACCTGGGTCGGACCTGGTCTGCAGCAGGGCCCATTACCACTCAGAAGCTGATGGCAGTGTGTGTTTAGGTCCCTGCGGGGTGGATGAGCTGAAACCTGGGTCAGACTTGGTGTGCAGCAGGGCTCAGCACCCTCCAGAAGCCGATGACAGTGTGTCTTTAACTCCCTGCCTGGTGGGAGAGCTGAAAGCTGGGTCGGACCTGGTCTTTAGCAGAGCTCAGCAGCCTCCAGAAGCTGATGGCAGTGTGTGTTTCATCCCCTGCGGGGTGGGAGAGCTGAAACGTGGGTCGGACCTGGTCTGCAGCAGGGCCCATCACCATCCAGAAGCTGACGGCGGTGTGTGTTTAAGTCCCTGCGGGGTGGGAGAGCCATAACCTGGGTCGGACCTGGTCTGCAGCAGAGCTCAGCAGCCTCCAGAACCTGATGGCAGTGTGTCTTTAATCCACTGCGGGGTGCAGGAGCTGAAACCTGGGTCGGACCTGGTCTGCAGCAGGGCTCAGCAGCCAGCAGAAGGTGACGGCAGTGTGTGTTTAGTTCCCTGCGGGGTGCAGGAGCTGAAACCTGGGTCGGACCTGGTCTGCAGCAGAGCTCAGCAGCCAGCAGAAGGTGATGGCAGTGTGTGTTTAAGTCCCTGCCTGGTGGGAGAGCTGAAACCTGGGTCGGACCTGGTCTATAGAAGAGCTCAGCAGCCTCCAGAAGCTGATGGCAGTGTGTGTGTTTTGGTCCCTGCGGGGTGCAGGAGCAGGAACCCGGGTCGGACCTGGTCTATAGCGGAGCTCAGCAGCCTCCAGCAGCTGATGGCAGTGTGTGTTTAATTCCCTGCCTGGTGGGAGAGCTGTAACCCGGGTCGGACTTGGTCTGCAGCAGGGCCCATCACCATCCAGAAGCTGATGGCAGTGTGTCTTTAATTCCCTGCGGGGTGGAGGAGCAGAAACCTGGGTCGGACCTGGTCTATAGCAGAGCTCAGCAGCCTCCAGAAGCTGATGGCAGTGTGTGTTCAAGTCCCTGCGGGGTGGGAGAGCTGAAACCTGGGTCGGACCTGGTCTATAGAAGAGCTCAGCAGCCTCCAGCAGCTGATGGCAGTGTGTGTTTAAGTCCCTGCGGGGTGGGAGAGCTATATCCCGGGTCGGACCTGGTCTATAGCAGAGCTCAGCAGCCTCCAGCAGCTGATGGCAGTGTGTGTTTAAGTCCCTGCGGGGTGGGAGAGCTGAAACCTCGGTCGGACCTGGTCTATGGCAGAGCTCAGCAGCCTCCAGAAGCTGATGGCAGCGTGCCTCTAAGTCCCTGCCTGGTGGGAGAGCTGAAACCTGGGTCGGACATGGTCTGCAGCAGGGCTCGGCAGCCTCCAGCAGCTGATGGCAGTGTGTCTTTAAGTCCCTGCCTGGTGGGAGAGCTGAAACCTGGGTCGGACCTGGTCTATAGCAGAGCTCAGCAGCCTCCAGCAGCTGATGGCAGTGTGTGTTTAAGTCCCTGCCTGGTGTGAGAGCTGAAACCTGGGTCGGACCTGGTCTATAGAAGAGCTCAGCAGCCTCCAGCAGCTGATGGCAGTGTGTCTTTAAGTCACTGCCTGGTGGGAGAGCTGAAACCTGGGTCGGACCTGGTCTATAGTAGAGCTCAGCAGCCTCCAGCAGCTGATTGCAGTGTGTGTTTAAGTCCCTGCCTGGTGGGAGAGCTGATATCCGGGTCGGACCTGGTCCACAGCAGGGCCCATCACCCTCCAGAAGCTGGTGGCAGTGTGTGTTTAAGTCCCTGCGGGGTGCAGGAGCAGAAACCTGGGTGGGACCTGGTCTGCAGCAGAGCTCGGCAGCCTCCAGCAGCTGATGGCAGTGAGTGTTTAAGTCCCTGCGGGGTGGGAGAGCTATATCCCGGGTCAGACCTGGTCTAAAGCAGGGCCCATCACCCTCCAGAAGCTGGTGGCAGTGTGTGTTTAAGTCCCTGCGGGGTGGAGGAGCAGAAACCTGGGTCGGACCCGGTCTACAGCAGAGCTCAGCAGCCCCCAGAAGCTGATGGCAGTGTGTGTGTGTGTGTGTGTGTTTAAGTCTCTGCCTGGTTGGAGAGCCGATACCTGGGTCGGACCTGGTCTGCAGCAGGGCTCAGCAGCCTCCAGAAGCTGATGGCAGTGTGTCTTTCATTCCCTGCGGGGTGCAGGAGCAGAAACCTGGGTCGGACCTGGTCTATAGCGGAGCTCAGCAGCCTCCAGCAGCTGATGGCAGTGTGTGTGTTAAAGACCCTGCGGGGTGGGAGAGCTGAAACCTGGGTCGGACCTGGTCTGCAGCAGGGCTCAGCAGCCCCCAGAAGCTGATGGCTGTGTGTGTTTAAGTCCCTGCGGGGTGGGAGAGCTGAAACCTGGGTCGGACCTGGCCCGCAGCAGGGCCCATCACCCTCCAGAAGCTGATGGCGGTGTGGGTTTAAGTCCCTGCGGGGTTGAGGAGCTGAAACCTGGGTCGGACCTGGTCTGCAGCAGGGCCCATCACCATCCAGAAGCTGATGGCTGTGTGTGTTTAAGTCCCAGGGGGGTGGGAGAGCCATAACCTGGGTCGGACCTGGTCTGCAGCAGGGCTCAGCAGCCTCCAGTTGCAGATGGCAGTGTGTGTTTAGTTCCCTGCGGGGTGCAGGAGCTGAAACCTGGGTCGGACCTGGTCTATAGCAGAGCTCAGCAGCCTCCAGAAGCTGATGGCAGTGTGTCTTCAATTCCCTGCGGGGTGCAGGAGCTGATACCTGGGTCGGACCTGGTCTGCAGCAGGGCCCATCACCATCCAGACGCTGATGGCAGTGTGTGTTTAAGTCCTAGTGGGCTGCAGGAGCTGAAACCTGGGTCGGACCTGCTCTATAGTAGAGCTCAGCAGCCTCCAGAAGCTGATGGCAGTGTGTCTTTAAGTCCCTGCGGGGTGGGATAGCTGAAACCTGGGTCGGACCTGGTCTGCAGCAGGGCCCATCACCATCCAGACGCTGATGGCAGTGTGTGTTTAAGTCCTAGTGGGCTGCAGGAGCTGAAACCTGGGTCGGACCTGCTCTATAGTAGAGCTCAGCAGCCTCCAGAAGCTGATGGCAGTGTGTCTTTAAGTCCCTGCGG
This sequence comes from Nothobranchius furzeri, assembly GCF_043380555.1. Classification (NCBI taxonomy): domain Eukaryota; kingdom Metazoa; phylum Chordata; class Actinopteri; order Cyprinodontiformes; family Nothobranchiidae; genus Nothobranchius; species Nothobranchius furzeri. The sequence continues at coordinate 254,221 of NW_027223067.1, forward strand.
GGTGGGATAGCTGAAACCTGGGTCGGACCTGGTCTGCAGCAGGGCCCATCACCCTCCAGAAGCTGTTGGCAGTGTGTCTTCCATTCCTAGTGGGGCAGGGGAGCAAAGACCTGGGCAGAGGAGCGCCTGTCTGCATCCGATCCGGCCCCTCAGCAGCCCGCCGTGAGCCTTAGAGAACCCCCCCCCCCCCCCCAGCGGGCTCCAGGAACCGGGCCCTGCGTCGGACCCAGCTCAGTAAGGCCCTCCCTCGGGCCCTGCAGCAGGTGGCCCCGTCTATGCAGTCGAAAACCCCGCGAAAATCGGTGTAGAAACGCCCGAGAGGCGTGGTGCGGTTCCCCCGGCCGGTACCGGGTCCGGACCGGTCCGGAAGTCCACCCAGAACACTGCCTGGGGCTTCTGGGCGGCTCCCCAGGCGCAGGCAGTCGAAAACCGCGTGAAAATCGGTTCAGAATTGACAAAACGGCGACCTCGTCGCTCCAAAAACTAAGTCCAAACTAAGCCTTTCGCTTATCGCTTAACGCTTAAGGCGGTCGGCCTTATGGCCAGTAAATGAAAAGTGCCTGCGCCCCTGGAGGTTTTGGAAGGTGCGAGCGATGACCATGCTCGGGTTAGTAGGTGAGGCCATCGGAAAACCAGCGTGAGTTGGCGGGTTTGGGTGGCAATCTATTCCAGGCAGAGTCGACTATCTCTGGGCATCAATTTTGGGATTTTTCCGGCTCTGGTTCTGGGAGAAACGCAGGGGCAAAGTGCACGAGCCGCGGCCGATTTTGGTGGCCTGTCCCTGGGCACAAAGTCTGAGGAGTGTGGGCCTGGTTCTCCGAAAAATACCAGTCTGCTGGAGCTCACTCCCATGGCTCCAGGGGGCACGGCACACCCCCCGGTAGCCGACCAAAGTGCTCTACTCGGGCCAGACTCGGACCCACGACCCGGGGTGAGAACCACAACTACTGGTCATCCTTTTGACCTCCAGGGGGCGCGGCAGAGCCTCCCCAGTCCGACGCAAGTGCCCCACTTGGGCCATACTCAGACCCACGGCCCGGGGCGAGAACCACAACTACTGGTCATCCTTTAGACCTCCAGGGGGCCCGGCACAGCCTCCCTAGACCGACACAAGTGCTCCACTTGGGCTGTACTCTGACCCAAGTCCCGGTGCGAGAACCACAACTACTGGTCATCCTTTAGACCTCCAGGGGGCCCGGCACAGCCTCCCTAGGCCGACACAAGTGCTCCACTTGGGCTATACTCTGACCCAAGTCCCGGGGCGAGAACCACAACTACTGGTCATCCTTTTGACCTCATGGTCATCCTTTAGATCTCCAGGGGGCCCGGCACAGCCTCCCTAGGCCGACACAAGTGCTCCACTTGGGCTATACTCTGACCCAAGTCCCGGGGCGAGAACCACAACTACTGGTCATCCTTTAGACCTCCAGGGGGCACGGCACACCCCCCGGTAGCCGACCAAAGTGCTCTACTCGGGCCAGACTCGGACCCACGACCCGGGGTGAGAACCACAACTACTGGTCATCCTTTAGACCTCCAGGGGGCCCGGCACAGCCTCCCTAGTCCGACACAAGTGCTCCACTTGGGCTATACTCTGACCCAAGTCCCGGGGCGAGAACCACAACTACTGGTCATCCTTTAGACCTCCAGGGGGACCGGCACAGCCTCCCTAGACCGACACAAGTGCACCACTTGGGCCATACTCTGACCCAAGTCCCGGGGCGAGAACCACAACTACTGGTCATCCTTTTGACCTCATGGTCATCCTTTAGACCTCAAGGGGGCACGGCAGAGCCTCCCTAGTCCGACACAAGTGTCCCACTTGGGCTATACTATGACCCAAGTCCCGGGGCGAGAACCACAACTACTGGTCATCCTTTAGACCTCAAGGGGGCACGGCAGAGCCTCCCTAGTCCGACACAAGTGTCCCACTTGGGCCATACTCAGACCCACGGCCCGGGGCGAGAACCACAACTACTGGTCATCCTTTAGACCTCCAGGGGGCCCGGCACAGCCTCCCTAGTCCGACGCAAGTGCTCCACTTGGGCTGTACTCTGACCCAAGTCCCGGGGCGAGAACCACAACTAATGGTCATCCTTTAGACCTCCAGGGGGCACGGCACAGCCTCCCTAGTCCGACACAAGTGCTCCACTTGGGCTATACTCTGACCCAAGTCCCGGGGCGAGAACCACAACTACTGGTCATCCTTTAGACCTCCAGGGGGCACGGCAGAGCCTCCCTAGTCCGACACAAGTGTCCCACTTGGGCTATTCTCTGACCCAAGTCCCGGGGCGAGAACCACAACTACTGGTCATCCTTTAGACCTCCAGGGGGCACGACACAGCCTCCCTAGTCCGACCCAAGTGCTCCACTTGGGCTATACTATGACCCAAGTCCCGGGGCGAGAACCACAACTACTGGTCATCCTTTAGACCTCCAGGGGGCACGGCACAGCCTCCCTAGTCCGACACAAGTGCTCCACTTGGGCTATACTCTGACCCAAGTCCCGGGGCGAGAACCACAACTACTGGTCATCCTTTAGACCTCCAGGGGGCACGGCACAGCCTCCCTAGTCCGACACAAGTGCTCCACTTGGGCTATACTCTGACCCAAGTCCCGGGGCGAGAACCACAACTACTGGTCATCCTTTTGACCTCATGGTCATCCTTTAGACCTCCAGGGGGCCCGGCACAGCCTCCCTAGGCCGACACAAGTGCTCCACTTGGGCTATACTCTGACCCAAGTCCCGGGGCGAGAACCACAACTACTGGTCATCCTTTAGACCTCCAGGGGGCACGGCACAGCCTCCCTAGTCCGACACAAGTGCTCCACTTGGGCTATACTCTGACCCAAGTCCCGGGGCGAGAACCACAACTACTGGTCATCCTTTTGACCTCATGGTCATCCTTTAGACCTCCAGGGGGCCCGGCACAGCCTCCCTAGGCCGACACAAGTGCTCCACTTGGGCTATACTCTGACCCAAGTCCCGGGGCGAGAACCACAACTACTGGTCATCCTTTTGACCTCATGGTCATCCTTTAGACCTCCAGGGGGCCCGGCACAGCCTCCCTAGTCCGACACAAGTGCTCCACTTGGGCTATACTCTGACCCAAGTCCCGGGGCGAGAACCACAACTACTGGTCATCCTTTTGACCTCATGGTCATCCTTTAGACCTCCATGGGGCACGGCAGAGCCTCCCTAGGCCGACACAAGTGCTCCACTTGGGCTATACTCTGACCCAAGTCCCGGGGCGAGAACCACAACTACTGGTCATCCTTTAGACCTCCAGGGGGCACGGCACAGCCTCCCTAGTCCGACA
>NW_027223067.1:267540-275040 GCF_043380555.1 Nothobranchius furzeri
GGAGCCTGATCCTGGGTGCGATGGTGTTGAGTGTGGGTGGGAGAAGGCTGCGGGGCTGGGGGAGCCTGATGCTGGGTGTGATGGTGTTGAGTGAGGGTGGGAGAAGTCTTCGGGGATGGTGGAGCCTGATCCTGGGTTCGGTGGTGTTGAGTGTGGGTGGGAGAAGGCTGCGGGCATGGGGATGCCTGATGAGCCTGGATGTGATGCTGGTGAGAGAGGGGACAGGGCAGAGGCCGGCTGGACGTGCAGCGGGCAGGGGGAAGCTTGAGCCTGGGTGGGTGGTTGTGCATCCAGGGCGGGCAGGGAGAGGTGAGACGTGGGCCTGGGCTGGTCGTCAGCGGTTCACCACAGGCAGCTGGTGGCGGTGTGGCTGAGCAGAAGCCTCCAGCAGGTGATGGCGGGGTGGGGGAGCAGCAGCCAGCCTCAAGCAGCCAGCCTCCAGCTGCTGATGGTGGGGTGGAGGAACAGAAGCCTCCAGCTGGTGATGTCAGGGTGGAGGAGCAGCAGCCAGCCTCCAACGGCTGATGGTGGGGTGGAGGAGCTGCAGCCAGCCTCCAGCAGCTGATGGCGGGGTGCAGGAGCAGCAGCCAGCCTCCAGCTGGTGATGGCGGGGTGCAGGAGCTGCAGGCAGCCTCCAGCAGCTGATGGCGGGGTGGAGGAGCTGCAGCCAGCCTCCAGCAGCCAGCCTCCAGCTAGTGATGGCGGGGTGGAGAAGCAGGCAGCCTCCATCAGCTGATGGCGGGGTGGAGGAGCAGAAGCCAGCCTCCAGCAGCTGATGGCGGGGTGCAGGAGGTGCAGGCAGCCTCCAGCAGCTGATGGCGGGGTGCAGGAGCAGCAGGCAGCCTCCAGCAGCTGATGGCGGGGTGCAGGAGCTGCAACCAGCCTCCAGCTGGTGATGGCGGGGTGGAGGAGCTGCAGCCAGCCTCCAGCAGCCAGCCCCCAGCAGCTGATGGCGGGGTGGAGGAGCAGAAGCCAGCCTCCAGCAGCTGATGGTGGGGTGCAGGAGCTGCAGCCAGCCTCCAGCAGCCAGCCTCCAGCTGGTGATGGCGGGGTGGAGGAGCAGCAGCAGACAGCCTCCAGCAGCCAGCCAGCCTCCAGGAGCTGATGGCGGTGTGTGGGAGCAGCAGCCAGCCTCCAGCGTTCAGCCAGCATCCATCAGCTGATGGCGGTGTGAAGGAGCTGCAGCCAGCCTCCAGCAGGTCATGGTGGGGTGGAGGAGCAGCAGCCAGCCTCCAGCAGCTGATGGCGGGTTGCAGGAGCTGCAGCCAGCCTCCAGCAAATGATGGCGGGGTGCAGGAGCTGCAGGCAGCCTCCAGCAGCTGATGGCGGGGTGCAGGAGCAGCAGGCAGCCTCCAGCTGCTGATGACGGGGTGCAGGAGCTGCAACCAGCCTCCAGCTGGTGATGGTGGGGTGGAGGAGCTGCAGCCAGCCTCGAACAGCTGATGGCAGGGTGCAGGAGCAGCAGCCAGCCTCCAGCAGCTGATGGCGGGGCGCAGGAGCTGCAGGCAGCCTCCAGCAGCTGATGGCGGGGTGCAGGAGCAGCAGCCAGCCTCCAGCTGGTGATGGCGGGGTGAAGGAGCTGCAGCCAGCCACCAGCAGCTGATGGCGGGGTGAAGGAGCTGCAGCCAGCCACCAGCAGCTGATGGCGGGGTGGAGGAGCTGCAGCCAGCGTCCAGCAGCTGATGGTTGGGTGGTGGAGGAGCAGCAGCCAGCCTCCAGCAGCTGATGGCGGGGTGCAGGAGCAGCAGCCAGCGTCCAGCAGCTGATGGTTGGGTGGAGGAGCAGCAGCCAGCCTCCAGCAGCTGCTGGCGGGGTGCAGGAGCAGCAGCCAGCCTCCAGCAGCTGATGGCGGGGTGCAGGAGCTGCAGGCAGCCTCCAGCAGCTGATGGCGGGGTGCAGGGGCTGCAGGCAGCCTCCAGCAGCTGATGGCGGGGTGCAGGAGCTGCAACCAGCCTCCAGCTGGTGATGGCGGGGTGGAGGAGCAGCAGCCAGCCTCCAGCAGCCAGCCTCCAGCTGCTGATGGCGGGGTGGAGGAACAGAAGCCTCCAGCAGCTGATGGCAGGGTGCAGGAGCAGCAGCCAGCCTCCAGCTGGTGATGGCGGGGTGGAGGAGCTGAAACCTGGGTCGGACCTGGTCTGCAGCAGGGCCCATTACCACTCAGAAGCTGATGGCAGTGTGTGTTTAGGTCCCTGCGGGGTGGATGAGCTGAAACCTGGGTCAGACTTGGTGTGCAGCAGGGCTCAGCACCCTCCAGAAGCCGATGACAGTGTGTCTTTAACTCCCTGCCTGGTGGGAGAGCTGAAAGCTGGGTCGGACCTGGTCTTTAGCAGAGCTCAGCAGCCTCCAGAAGCTGATGGCAGTGTGTGTTTCATCCCCTGCGGGGTGGGAGAGCTGAAACGTGGGTCGGACCTGGTCTGCAGCAGGGCCCATCACCATCCAGAAGCTGACGGCGGTGTGTGTTTAAGTCCCTGCGGGGTGGGAGAGCCATAACCTGGGTCGGACCTGGTCTGCAGCAGAGCTCAGCAGCCTCCAGAACCTGATGGCAGTGTGTCTTTAATCCACTGCGGGGTGCAGGAGCTGAAACCTGGGTCGGACCTGGTCTGCAGCAGGGCTCAGCAGCCAGCAGAAGGTGACGGCAGTGTGTGTTTAGTTCCCTGCGGGGTGCAGGAGCTGAAACCTGGGTCGGACCTGGTCTGCAGCAGAGCTCAGCAGCCAGCAGAAGGTGATGGCAGTGTGTGTTTAAGTCCCTGCCTGGTGGGAGAGCTGAAACCTGGGTCGGACCTGGTCTATAGAAGAGCTCAGCAGCCTCCAGAAGCTGATGGCAGTGTGTGTGTTTTGGTCCCTGCGGGGTGCAGGAGCAGGAACCCGGGTCGGACCTGGTCTATAGCGGAGCTCAGCAGCCTCCAGCAGCTGATGGCAGTGTGTGTTTAATTCCCTGCCTGGTGGGAGAGCTGTAACCCGGGTCGGACTTGGTCTGCAGCAGGGCCCATCACCATCCAGAAGCTGATGGCAGTGTGTCTTTAATTCCCTGCGGGGTGGAGGAGCAGAAACCTGGGTCGGACCTGGTCTATAGCAGAGCTCAGCAGCCTCCAGAAGCTGATGGCAGTGTGTGTTCAAGTCCCTGCGGGGTGGGAGAGCTGAAACCTGGGTCGGACCTGGTCTATAGAAGAGCTCAGCAGCCTCCAGCAGCTGATGGCAGTGTGTGTTTAAGTCCCTGCGGGGTGGGAGAGCTATATCCCGGGTCGGACCTGGTCTATAGCAGAGCTCAGCAGCCTCCAGCAGCTGATGGCAGTGTGTGTTTAAGTCCCTGCGGGGTGGGAGAGCTGAAACCTCGGTCGGACCTGGTCTATGGCAGAGCTCAGCAGCCTCCAGAAGCTGATGGCAGCGTGCCTCTAAGTCCCTGCCTGGTGGGAGAGCTGAAACCTGGGTCGGACATGGTCTGCAGCAGGGCTCGGCAGCCTCCAGCAGCTGATGGCAGTGTGTCTTTAAGTCCCTGCCTGGTGGGAGAGCTGAAACCTGGGTCGGACCTGGTCTATAGCAGAGCTCAGCAGCCTCCAGCAGCTGATGGCAGTGTGTGTTTAAGTCCCTGCCTGGTGTGAGAGCTGAAACCTGGGTCGGACCTGGTCTATAGAAGAGCTCAGCAGCCTCCAGCAGCTGATGGCAGTGTGTCTTTAAGTCACTGCCTGGTGGGAGAGCTGAAACCTGGGTCGGACCTGGTCTATAGTAGAGCTCAGCAGCCTCCAGCAGCTGATTGCAGTGTGTGTTTAAGTCCCTGCCTGGTGGGAGAGCTGATATCCGGGTCGGACCTGGTCCACAGCAGGGCCCATCACCCTCCAGAAGCTGGTGGCAGTGTGTGTTTAAGTCCCTGCGGGGTGCAGGAGCAGAAACCTGGGTGGGACCTGGTCTGCAGCAGAGCTCGGCAGCCTCCAGCAGCTGATGGCAGTGAGTGTTTAAGTCCCTGCGGGGTGGGAGAGCTATATCCCGGGTCAGACCTGGTCTAAAGCAGGGCCCATCACCCTCCAGAAGCTGGTGGCAGTGTGTGTTTAAGTCCCTGCGGGGTGGAGGAGCAGAAACCTGGGTCGGACCCGGTCTACAGCAGAGCTCAGCAGCCCCCAGAAGCTGATGGCAGTGTGTGTGTGTGTGTGTGTGTTTAAGTCTCTGCCTGGTTGGAGAGCCGATACCTGGGTCGGACCTGGTCTGCAGCAGGGCTCAGCAGCCTCCAGAAGCTGATGGCAGTGTGTCTTTCATTCCCTGCGGGGTGCAGGAGCAGAAACCTGGGTCGGACCTGGTCTATAGCGGAGCTCAGCAGCCTCCAGCAGCTGATGGCAGTGTGTGTGTTAAAGACCCTGCGGGGTGGGAGAGCTGAAACCTGGGTCGGACCTGGTCTGCAGCAGGGCTCAGCAGCCCCCAGAAGCTGATGGCTGTGTGTGTTTAAGTCCCTGCGGGGTGGGAGAGCTGAAACCTGGGTCGGACCTGGCCCGCAGCAGGGCCCATCACCCTCCAGAAGCTGATGGCGGTGTGGGTTTAAGTCCCTGCGGGGTTGAGGAGCTGAAACCTGGGTCGGACCTGGTCTGCAGCAGGGCCCATCACCATCCAGAAGCTGATGGCTGTGTGTGTTTAAGTCCCAGGGGGGTGGGAGAGCCATAACCTGGGTCGGACCTGGTCTGCAGCAGGGCTCAGCAGCCTCCAGTTGCAGATGGCAGTGTGTGTTTAGTTCCCTGCGGGGTGCAGGAGCTGAAACCTGGGTCGGACCTGGTCTATAGCAGAGCTCAGCAGCCTCCAGAAGCTGATGGCAGTGTGTCTTCAATTCCCTGCGGGGTGCAGGAGCTGATACCTGGGTCGGACCTGGTCTGCAGCAGGGCCCATCACCATCCAGACGCTGATGGCAGTGTGTGTTTAAGTCCTAGTGGGCTGCAGGAGCTGAAACCTGGGTCGGACCTGCTCTATAGTAGAGCTCAGCAGCCTCCAGAAGCTGATGGCAGTGTGTCTTTAAGTCCCTGCGGGGTGGGATAGCTGAAACCTGGGTCGGACCTGGTCTGCAGCAGGGCCCATCACCATCCAGACGCTGATGGCAGTGTGTGTTTAAGTCCTAGTGGGCTGCAGGAGCTGAAACCTGGGTCGGACCTGCTCTATAGTAGAGCTCAGCAGCCTCCAGAAGCTGATGGCAGTGTGTCTTTAAGTCCCTGCGGGGTGGGATAGCTGAAACCTGGGTCGGACCTGGTCTGCAGCAGGGCCCATCACCCTCCAGAAGCTGTTGGCAGTGTGTCTTCCATTCCTAGTGGGGCAGGGGAGCAAAGACCTGGGCAGAGGAGCGCCTGTCTGCATCCGATCCGGCCCCTCAGCAGCCCGCCGTGAGCCTTAGAGAACCCCCCCCCCCCCCAGCGGGCTCCAGGAACCGGGCCCTGCGTCGGACCCAGCTCAGTAAGGCCCTCCCTCGGGCCCTGCAGCAGGTGGCCCCGTCTATGCAGTCGAAAACCCCGCGAAAATCGGTGTAGAAACGCCCGAGAGGCGTGGTGCGGTTCCCCCGGCCGGTACCGGGTCCGGACCGGTCCGGAAGTCCACCCAGAACACTGCCTGGGGCTTCTGGGCGGCTCCCCAGGCGCAGGCAGTCGAAAACCGCGTGAAAATCGGTTCAGAATTGACAAAACGGCGACCTCGTCGCTCCAAAAACTAAGTCCAAACTAAGCCTTTCGCTTATCGCTTAACGCTTAAGGCGGTCGGCCTTATGGCCAGTAAATGAAAAGTGCCTGCGCCCCTGGAGGTTTTGGAAGGTGCGAGCGATGACCATGCTCGGGTTAGTAGGTGAGGCCATCGGAAAACCAGCGTGAGTTGGCGGGTTTGGGTGGCAATCTATTCCAGGCAGAGTCGACTATCTCTGGGCATCAATTTTGGGATTTTTCCGGCTCTGGTTCTGGGAGAAACGCAGGGGCAAAGTGCACGAGCCGCGGCCGATTTTGGTGGCCTGTCCCTGGGCACAAAGTCTGAGGAGTGTGGGCCTGGTTCTCCGAAAAATACCAGTCTGCTGGAGCTCACTCCCATGGCTCCAGGGGGCACGGCACACCCCCCGGTAGCCGACCAAAGTGCTCTACTCGGGCCAGACTCGGACCCACGACCCGGGGTGAGAACCACAACTACTGGTCATCCTTTTGACCTCCAGGGGGCGCGGCAGAGCCTCCCCAGTCCGACGCAAGTGCCCCACTTGGGCCATACTCAGACCCACGGCCCGGGGCGAGAACCACAACTACTGGTCATCCTTTAGACCTCCAGGGGGCCCGGCACAGCCTCCCTAGACCGACACAAGTGCTCCACTTGGGCTGTACTCTGACCCAAGTCCCGGTGCGAGAACCACAACTACTGGTCATCCTTTAGACCTCCAGGGGGCCCGGCACAGCCTCCCTAGGCCGACACAAGTGCTCCACTTGGGCTATACTCTGACCCAAGTCCCGGGGCGAGAACCACAACTACTGGTCATCCTTTTGACCTCATGGTCATCCTTTAGATCTCCAGGGGGCCCGGCACAGCCTCCCTAGGCCGACACAAGTGCTCCACTTGGGCTATACTCTGACCCAAGTCCCGGGGCGAGAACCACAACTACTGGTCATCCTTTAGACCTCCAGGGGGCACGGCACACCCCCCGGTAGCCGACCAAAGTGCTCTACTCGGGCCAGACTCGGACCCACGACCCGGGGTGAGAACCACAACTACTGGTCATCCTTTAGACCTCCAGGGGGCCCGGCACAGCCTCCCTAGTCCGACACAAGTGCTCCACTTGGGCTATACTCTGACCCAAGTCCCGGGGCGAGAACCACAACTACTGGTCATCCTTTAGACCTCCAGGGGGACCGGCACAGCCTCCCTAGACCGACACAAGTGCACCACTTGGGCCATACTCTGACCCAAGTCCCGGGGCGAGAACCACAACTACTGGTCATCCTTTTGACCTCATGGTCATCCTTTAGACCTCAAGGGGGCACGGCAGAGCCTCCCTAGTCCGACACAAGTGTCCCACTTGGGCTATACTATGACCCAAGTCCCGGGGCGAGAACCACAACTACTGGTCATCCTTTAGACCTCAAGGGGGCACGGCAGAGCCTCCCTAGTCCGACACAAGTGTCCCACTTGGGCCATACTCAGACCCACGGCCCGGGGCGAGAACCACAACTACTGGTCATCCTTTAGACCTCCAGGGGGCCCGGCACAGCCTCCCTAGTCCGACGCAAGTGCTCCACTTGGGCTGTACTCTGACCCAAGTCCCGGGGCGAGAACCACAACTAATGGTCATCCTTTAGACCTCCAGGGGGCACGGCACAGCCTCCCTAGTCCGACACAAGTGCTCCACTTGGGCTATACTCTGACCCAAGTCCCGGGGCGAGAACCACAACTACTGGTCATCCTTTAGACCTCCAGGGGGCACGGCAGAGCCTCCCTAGTCCGACACAAGTGTCCCACTTGGGCTATTCTCTGACCCAAGTCCCGGGGCGAGAACCACAACTACTGGTC
>NW_027223067.1:287540-295040 GCF_043380555.1 Nothobranchius furzeri
GCAGGAGCTGCAGGCAGCCTCCAGCAGCTGATGGCGGGGTGCAGGAGCAGCAGCCAGCCTCCAGCTGGTGATGGCGGGGTGAAGGAGCTGCAGCCAGCCACCAGCAGCTGATGGCGGGGTGAAGGAGCTGCAGCCAGCCACCAGCAGCTGATGGCGGGGTGGAGGAGCTGCAGCCAGCGTCCAGCAGCTGATGGCGGGGTGCAGGAGCAGCAGCCAGCGTCCAGCAGCTGATGGTTGGGTGGAGGAGCAGCAGCCAGCCTCCAGCAGCTGCTGGCGGGGTGCAGGAGCAGCAGCCAGCCTCCAGCAGCTGATGGCGGGGTGCAGGAGCTGCAGGCAGCCTCCAGCAGCTGATGGCGGTGTGCAGGAGCTGCAGCCAGCCTCCAGCAGCTGATGGCGGGGTGCAGGGGCTGCAGGCAGCCTCCAGCAGCTGATGGCGGGGTGCAGGAGCTGCAACCAGCCTCCAGCTGGTGATGGCGGGGTGGAGGAGCAGCAGCCAGCCTCCAGCAGCCAGCCTCCAGCTGCTGATGGCGGGGTGGAGGAACAGAAGCCTCCAGCAGCTGATGGCAGGGTGCAGGAGCAGCAGCCAGCCTCCAGCTGGTGATGGCGGGGTGGAGGAGCTGAAACCTGGGTCGGACCTGGTCTGCAGCAGGGCCCATTACCACTCAGAAGCTGATGGCAGTGTGTGTTTAGGTCCCTGCGGGGTGGATGAGCTGAAACCTGGGTCAGACTTGGTGTGCAGCAGGGCTCAGCACCCTCCAGAAGCCGATGACAGTGTGTCTTTAACTCCCTGCCTGGTGGGAGAGCTGAAAGCTGGGTCGGACCTGGTCTTTAGCAGAGCTCAGCAGCCTCCAGAAGCTGATGGCAGTGTGTGTTTCATCCCCTGCGGGGTGGGAGAGCTGAAACGTGGGTCGGACCTGGTCTGCAGCAGGGCCCATCACCATCCAGAAGCTGACGGCGGTGTGTGTTTAAGTCCCTGCGGGGTGGGAGAGCCATAACCTGGGTCGGACCTGGTCTGCAGCAGAGCTCAGCAGCCTCCAGAACCTGATGGCAGTGTGTCTTTAATCCACTGCGGGGTGCAGGAGCTGAAACCTGGGTCGGACCTGGTCTGCAGCAGGGCTCAGCAGCCAGCAGAAGGTGACGGCAGTGTGTGTTTAGTTCCCTGCGGGGTGCAGGAGCTGAAACCTGGGTCGGACCTGGTCTGCAGCAGAGCTCAGCAGCCAGCAGAAGGTGATGGCAGTGTGTGTTTAAGTCCCTGCCTGGTGGGAGAGCTGAAACCTGGGTCGGACCTGGTCTATAGAAGAGCTCAGCAGCCTCCAGAAGCTGATGGCAGTGTGTGTGTTTTGGTCCCTGCGGGGTGCAGGAGCAGGAACCCGGGTCGGACCTGGTCTATAGCGGAGCTCAGCAGCCTCCAGCAGCTGATGGCAGTGTGTGTTTAATTCCCTGCCTGGTGGGAGAGCTGTAACCCGGGTCGGACTTGGTCTGCAGCAGGGCCCATCACCATCCAGAAGCTGATGGCAGTGTGTCTTTAATTCCCTGCGGGGTGGAGGAGCAGAAACCTGGGTCGGACCTGGTCTATAGCAGAGCTCAGCAGCCTCCAGAAGCTGATGGCAGTGTGTGTTCAAGTCCCTGCGGGGTGGGAGAGCTGAAACCTGGGTCGGACCTGGTCTATAGAAGAGCTCAGCAGCCTCCAGCAGCTGATGGCAGTGTGTGTTTAAGTCCCTGCGGGGTGGGAGAGCTATATCCCGGGTCGGACCTGGTCTATAGCAGAGCTCAGCAGCCTCCAGCAGCTGATGGCAGTGTGTGTTTAAGTCCCTGCGGGGTGGGAGAGCTGAAACCTCGGTCGGACCTGGTCTATGGCAGAGCTCAGCAGCCTCCAGAAGCTGATGGCAGCGTGCCTCTAAGTCCCTGCCTGGTGGGAGAGCTGAAACCTGGGTCGGACATGGTCTGCAGCAGGGCTCGGCAGCCTCCAGCAGCTGATGGCAGTGTGTCTTTAAGTCCCTGCCTGGTGGGAGAGCTGAAACCTGGGTCGGACCTGGTCTATAGCAGAGCTCAGCAGCCTCCAGCAGCTGATGGCAGTGTGTGTTTAAGTCCCTGCCTGGTGTGAGAGCTGAAACCTGGGTCGGACCTGGTCTATAGAAGAGCTCAGCAGCCTCCAGCAGCTGATGGCAGTGTGTCTTTAAGTCACTGCCTGGTGGGAGAGCTGAAACCTGGGTCGGACCTGGTCTATAGTAGAGCTCAGCAGCCTCCAGCAGCTGATTGCAGTGTGTGTTTAAGTCCCTGCCTGGTGGGAGAGCTGATATCCGGGTCGGACCTGGTCCACAGCAGGGCCCATCACCCTCCAGAAGCTGGTGGCAGTGTGTGTTTAAGTCCCTGCGGGGTGCAGGAGCAGAAACCTGGGTGGGACCTGGTCTGCAGCAGAGCTCGGCAGCCTCCAGCAGCTGATGGCAGTGAGTGTTTAAGTCCCTGCGGGGTGGGAGAGCTATATCCCGGGTCAGACCTGGTCTAAAGCAGGGCCCATCACCCTCCAGAAGCTGGTGGCAGTGTGTGTTTAAGTCCCTGCGGGGTGGAGGAGCAGAAACCTGGGTCGGACCCGGTCTACAGCAGAGCTCAGCAGCCCCCAGAAGCTGATGGCAGTGTGTGTGTGTGTGTGTGTGTTTAAGTCTCTGCCTGGTTGGAGAGCCGATACCTGGGTCGGACCTGGTCTGCAGCAGGGCTCAGCAGCCTCCAGAAGCTGATGGCAGTGTGTCTTTCATTCCCTGCGGGGTGCAGGAGCAGAAACCTGGGTCGGACCTGGTCTATAGCGGAGCTCAGCAGCCTCCAGCAGCTGATGGCAGTGTGTGTGTTAAAGACCCTGCGGGGTGGGAGAGCTGAAACCTGGGTCGGACCTGGTCTGCAGCAGGGCTCAGCAGCCCCCAGAAGCTGATGGCTGTGTGTGTTTAAGTCCCTGCGGGGTGGGAGAGCTGAAACCTGGGTCGGACCTGGCCCGCAGCAGGGCCCATCACCCTCCAGAAGCTGATGGCGGTGTGGGTTTAAGTCCCTGCGGGGTTGAGGAGCTGAAACCTGGGTCGGACCTGGTCTGCAGCAGGGCCCATCACCATCCAGAAGCTGATGGCTGTGTGTGTTTAAGTCCCAGGGGGGTGGGAGAGCCATAACCTGGGTCGGACCTGGTCTGCAGCAGGGCTCAGCAGCCTCCAGTTGCAGATGGCAGTGTGTGTTTAGTTCCCTGCGGGGTGCAGGAGCTGAAACCTGGGTCGGACCTGGTCTATAGCAGAGCTCAGCAGCCTCCAGAAGCTGATGGCAGTGTGTCTTCAATTCCCTGCGGGGTGCAGGAGCTGATACCTGGGTCGGACCTGGTCTGCAGCAGGGCCCATCACCATCCAGACGCTGATGGCAGTGTGTGTTTAAGTCCTAGTGGGCTGCAGGAGCTGAAACCTGGGTCGGACCTGCTCTATAGTAGAGCTCAGCAGCCTCCAGAAGCTGATGGCAGTGTGTCTTTAAGTCCCTGCGGGGTGGGATAGCTGAAACCTGGGTCGGACCTGGTCTGCAGCAGGGCCCATCACCATCCAGACGCTGATGGCAGTGTGTGTTTAAGTCCTAGTGGGCTGCAGGAGCTGAAACCTGGGTCGGACCTGCTCTATAGTAGAGCTCAGCAGCCTCCAGAAGCTGATGGCAGTGTGTCTTTAAGTCCCTGCGGGGTGGGATAGCTGAAACCTGGGTCGGACCTGGTCTGCAGCAGGGCCCATCACCCTCCAGAAGCTGTTGGCAGTGTGTCTTCCATTCCTAGTGGGGCAGGGGAGCAAAGACCTGGGCAGAGGAGCGCCTGTCTGCATCCGATCCGGCCCCTCAGCAGCCCGCCGTGAGCCTTAGAGAACCCCCCCCCCCCCCAGCGGGCTCCAGGAACCGGGCCCTGCGTCGGACCCAGCTCAGTAAGGCCCTCCCTCGGGCCCTGCAGCAGGTGGCCCCGTCTATGCAGTCGAAAACCCCGCGAAAATCGGTGTAGAAACGCCCGAGAGGCGTGGTGCGGTTCCCCCGGCCGGTACCGGGTCCGGACCGGTCCGGAAGTCCACCCAGAACACTGCCTGGGGCTTCTGGGCGGCTCCCCAGGCGCAGGCAGTCGAAAACCGCGTGAAAATCGGTTCAGAATTGACAAAACGGCGACCTCGTCGCTCCAAAAACTAAGTCCAAACTAAGCCTTTCGCTTATCGCTTAACGCTTAAGGCGGTCGGCCTTATGGCCAGTAAATGAAAAGTGCCTGCGCCCCTGGAGGTTTTGGAAGGTGCGAGCGATGACCATGCTCGGGTTAGTAGGTGAGGCCATCGGAAAACCAGCGTGAGTTGGCGGGTTTGGGTGGCAATCTATTCCAGGCAGAGTCGACTATCTCTGGGCATCAATTTTGGGATTTTTCCGGCTCTGGTTCTGGGAGAAACGCAGGGGCAAAGTGCACGAGCCGCGGCCGATTTTGGTGGCCTGTCCCTGGGCACAAAGTCTGAGGAGTGTGGGCCTGGTTCTCCGAAAAATACCAGTCTGCTGGAGCTCACTCCCATGGCTCCAGGGGGCACGGCACACCCCCCGGTAGCCGACCAAAGTGCTCTACTCGGGCCAGACTCGGACCCACGACCCGGGGTGAGAACCACAACTACTGGTCATCCTTTTGACCTCCAGGGGGCGCGGCAGAGCCTCCCCAGTCCGACGCAAGTGCCCCACTTGGGCCATACTCAGACCCACGGCCCGGGGCGAGAACCACAACTACTGGTCATCCTTTAGACCTCCAGGGGGCCCGGCACAGCCTCCCTAGACCGACACAAGTGCTCCACTTGGGCTGTACTCTGACCCAAGTCCCGGTGCGAGAACCACAACTACTGGTCATCCTTTAGACCTCCAGGGGGCCCGGCACAGCCTCCCTAGGCCGACACAAGTGCTCCACTTGGGCTATACTCTGACCCAAGTCCCGGGGCGAGAACCACAACTACTGGTCATCCTTTTGACCTCATGGTCATCCTTTAGATCTCCAGGGGGCCCGGCACAGCCTCCCTAGGCCGACACAAGTGCTCCACTTGGGCTATACTCTGACCCAAGTCCCGGGGCGAGAACCACAACTACTGGTCATCCTTTAGACCTCCAGGGGGCACGGCACACCCCCCGGTAGCCGACCAAAGTGCTCTACTCGGGCCAGACTCGGACCCACGACCCGGGGTGAGAACCACAACTACTGGTCATCCTTTAGACCTCCAGGGGGCCCGGCACAGCCTCCCTAGTCCGACACAAGTGCTCCACTTGGGCTATACTCTGACCCAAGTCCCGGGGCGAGAACCACAACTACTGGTCATCCTTTAGACCTCCAGGGGGACCGGCACAGCCTCCCTAGACCGACACAAGTGCACCACTTGGGCCATACTCTGACCCAAGTCCCGGGGCGAGAACCACAACTACTGGTCATCCTTTTGACCTCATGGTCATCCTTTAGACCTCAAGGGGGCACGGCAGAGCCTCCCTAGTCCGACACAAGTGTCCCACTTGGGCTATACTATGACCCAAGTCCCGGGGCGAGAACCACAACTACTGGTCATCCTTTAGACCTCAAGGGGGCACGGCAGAGCCTCCCTAGTCCGACACAAGTGTCCCACTTGGGCCATACTCAGACCCACGGCCCGGGGCGAGAACCACAACTACTGGTCATCCTTTAGACCTCCAGGGGGCCCGGCACAGCCTCCCTAGTCCGACGCAAGTGCTCCACTTGGGCTGTACTCTGACCCAAGTCCCGGGGCGAGAACCACAACTAATGGTCATCCTTTAGACCTCCAGGGGGCACGGCACAGCCTCCCTAGTCCGACACAAGTGCTCCACTTGGGCTATACTCTGACCCAAGTCCCGGGGCGAGAACCACAACTACTGGTCATCCTTTAGACCTCCAGGGGGCACGGCAGAGCCTCCCTAGTCCGACACAAGTGTCCCACTTGGGCTATTCTCTGACCCAAGTCCCGGGGCGAGAACCACAACTACTGGTCATCCTTTAGACCTCCAGGGGGCACGACACAGCCTCCCTAGTCCGACCCAAGTGCTCCACTTGGGCTATACTATGACCCAAGTCCCGGGGCGAGAACCACAACTACTGGTCATCCTTTAGACCTCCAGGGGGCACGGCACAGCCTCCCTAGTCCGACACAAGTGCTCCACTTGGGCTATACTCTGACCCAAGTCCCGGGGCGAGAACCACAACTACTGGTCATCCTTTAGACCTCCAGGGGGCACGGCACAGCCTCCCTAGTCCGACACAAGTGCTCCACTTGGGCTATACTCTGACCCAAGTCCCGGGGCGAGAACCACAACTACTGGTCATCCTTTTGACCTCATGGTCATCCTTTAGACCTCCAGGGGGCCCGGCACAGCCTCCCTAGGCCGACACAAGTGCTCCACTTGGGCTATACTCTGACCCAAGTCCCGGGGCGAGAACCACAACTACTGGTCATCCTTTAGACCTCCAGGGGGCACGGCACAGCCTCCCTAGTCCGACACAAGTGCTCCACTTGGGCTATACTCTGACCCAAGTCCCGGGGCGAGAACCACAACTACTGGTCATCCTTTTGACCTCATGGTCATCCTTTAGACCTCCAGGGGGCCCGGCACAGCCTCCCTAGGCCGACACAAGTGCTCCACTTGGGCTATACTCTGACCCAAGTCCCGGGGCGAGAACCACAACTACTGGTCATCCTTTTGACCTCATGGTCATCCTTTAGACCTCCAGGGGGCCCGGCACAGCCTCCCTAGTCCGACACAAGTGCTCCACTTGGGCTATACTCTGACCCAAGTCCCGGGGCGAGAACCACAACTACTGGTCATCCTTTTGACCTCATGGTCATCCTTTAGACCTCCATGGGGCACGGCAGAGCCTCCCTAGGCCGACACAAGTGCTCCACTTGGGCTATACTCTGACCCAAGTCCCGGGGCGAGAACCACAACTACTGGTCATCCTTTAGACCTCCAGGGGGCACGGCACAGCCTCCCTAGTCCGACACAAGTGCTCCACTTCGGCTGTACTCTGACCCAAGTCCCGGGGCGAGAACCACAACTAATGGTCATCCTTTAGACCTCCATGGCAACAGGGGGATGTCAGACCCCAGCTCATCCCAGGTTGATGCCTCAATAGTAGCTTAGGGTCACGGCAGTCCCACCGTGATCCACCCTCTTGTCCTCTCTCCACAGGATGACCAGAGTGTCGTGTTTATTTTCAAAGTGTCCTCGTAGGATGACCATGAGTGCAGGAAAATTTTCAAAGTCCCTCTGTCGGATGACCATGAGTGCAGAAAAAATTTCAAAGTCCCCCCTTGGGATTACCAGACGTTCGAGATTTCGGCTGAAAAATTTTCAAAGTGCTGCCGAGAGCCTGCGCTAGTTGCTTAAGGCTTGAGGAGATCCGCCTTATGGTAAGTAAACGAAAAGTGCCTGCGCCCCTGGAGGTTTTGGAAGGTGCGAGCGATGACCATGCTCGGGTTAGTAGGGAAG
>NW_027223067.1:305040-315040 GCF_043380555.1 Nothobranchius furzeri
AGGGTGGAGGAGCAGCAGCCAGCCTCCAACGGCTGATGGTGGGGTGGAGGAGCTGCAGCCAGCCTCCAGCAGCTGATGGCGGGGTGCAGGAGCAGCAGCCAGCCTCCAGCTGGTGATGGCGGGGTGAAGGAGCTGCAGCCAGCCACCAGCAGCTGATGGCGGGGTGCAGGAGCAGCAGCCAGCCACCAGCAGCTGATGGCGGGGTGGAGGAGCTGCAGCCAGCGTCCAGCAGCTGATGGTTGGGTGGTGGAGGAGCAGCAGCCAGCCTCCAGCAGCTGCTGGCGGGGTGCAGGAGCAGCAGCCAGCCTCCAGCAGCTGGTGGCGGGGTGGAGGAGCAGAAGCCAGCCTCCAGCAGCTGATGGCGGGGTGCAGGAGCAGAAGCCAGCCTCCAGCTGGTGATGGCGGGGTGAAGGAGCTGCAGCCAGCCTCCAGCAGCCAGCCTCCAGCTGGTGATGGCGGGGCGGAGGAGCAGGCAGCCTCCATCAGCTGATGGCGGGGTGTAGGAGCAGCAGCCAGCCTCCAGCTGGTGATGGCGGGGAGGAGGAGCAGCAGCAGCCAGCCTCCAGCAGCCAGCCAGCCTCCAGCAGCTGATGGCGGTGTGTGGGAGCAGCAGCCAGCCTCCAGCGGCCAGCCAGCCTCCAGCAGCTGATGGCGGGGTGGAGGAGCTGCAGCCAGCGTCCATCAGCTGATGGCGGGGTGGAAGAGCAGCAGGCAGCCTCCAGCTGGTGATGGCGGGGTGGAGGAGCTGCAGCCAGCGTCCAGCAGCTGATGGCGGGGTGCAGGAGCAGCAGCCAGCCTCCAGCAGCTGATGGCGGGGTGGAGGAGCTGCAGCCAGCCTCCAGCAGCCAGCCTCCAGCTAGTGATGGCGGGGTGGAGAAGCAGGCAGCCTCCGTCAGCTGATGGCGGGGTGGAGGAGCAGAAGCCAGCCTCCAGCAGCTGATGGCGGGGTGCAGGAGCTGCAGCCAGCGTCCAGCAGCTGATGGTGGGGTGGAGGAGCTGCAGCCAGCCTCCAGCAGCCAGCCTCCAGCTAGTGATGGCGGGGTGGAGAAGCAGGCAGCCTCCGTCAGCTGATGGCGGGGTGGAGGAGCAGAAGCCAGCCTCCAGCAGCTGATGGCGGGGTGCAGGAGCTGCAGCCAGCGTCCAGCAGCTGATGGTGGGGTGGAGGAGCTGCAGCCAGCGTCCAGCAGCTGATGGTGGGGTGGAGGAGCTGCAGCCAGCCTCCAGCAGCCAGCCTCCAGCAGCTGATGGCGGGGTGCAGGAGCAGCAGCCAGCCTCCAGCAGCTGATGGCGGGGTGCAGGAGCAGCAGGCAGCCTCCAGCAGCTGATGGCGGGGTGGAGGAGCAGAAGCCAGCCTCCAGCAGCTGATGGCGGGGTGCAGGAGCTGCAGCCAGCGTCCAGCAGCTGATGGTGGGGTGGAGGAGCTGCAGCCAGCGTCCAGCAGCTGATGGTTGGGTGGAGGAGCAGCAGCCAGCCTCCAGCAGCCAGCCTCCAGCTAGTGATGGCGGGGTGGAGAAGCAGGCAGCCTCCATCAGCTGATGGCGGGGTGGAGGAGCAGAAGCCAGCCTCCAGCTGGTGATGGCGGGGTGCAGGAGCTGCAGGCAGCCTCCAGCAGCTGATGGCGGGGTGCAGGAGCTGCAGGCAGCCTCCAGCAGCTGATGGCGGGGTGGAGGAGCTGCAGCCAGCGTCCAGCAGCTGATGGTGGGGTGGAGGAGCTGCAGCCAGCGTCCAGCAGCTGATGGTTGGGTGGAGGAGCAGCAGCCAGCCTCCAGCAGCTGATGGCGGGGTGCAGGAGCAGCAGCCAGCCTCCAGCAGCTGATGGCGGGGTGGAGGAGCTGCAGCCAGCCTCCAGCAGCCAGCCTCCAGCTAGTGATGGCGGGGTGGAGAAGCAGGCAGCCTCCATCAGCTGATGGCGGGGTGGAGGAGCAGAAGCCAGCCTCCAGCTGGTGATGGCGGGGTGCAGGAGCTGCAGGCAGCCTCCAGCAGCTGATGGCGGGGTGGAGGAGCTGCAGCCAGCCTCCAGCAGCCAGCCTCCAGCTAGTGATGGCGGGGTGGAGAAGCAGGCAGCCTCCATCAGCTGATGGCGGGGTGGAGGAGCAGAAGCCAGCCTCCAGCAGCTGATGGCGGGGTGCAGGAGGTGCAGGCAGCCTCCAGCAGCTGATGGCGGGGTGCAGGAGCAGCAGGCAGCCTCCAGCAGCTGATGGCGGGGTGCAGGAGCTGCAACCAGCCTCCAGCTGGTGATGGCGGGGTGGAGGAGCTGCAGCCAGCCTCCAGCAGCCAGCCCCCAGCAGCTGATGGCGGGGTGGAGGAGCAGAAGCCAGCCTCCAGCAGCTGATGGTGGGGTGCAGGAGCTGCAGCCAGCCTCCAGCAGCCAGCCTCCAGCTGGTGATGGCGGGGTGGAGGAGCAGCAGCAGACAGCCTCCAGCAGCCAGCCAGCCTCCAGGAGCTGATGGCGGTGTGTGGGAGCAGCAGCCAGCCTCCAGCGTTCAGCCAGCATCCATCAGCTGATGGCGGTGTGAAGGAGCTGCAGCCAGCCTCCAGCAGGTCATGGTGGGGTGGAGGAGCAGCAGCCAGCCTCCAGCAGCTGATGGCGGGTTGCAGGAGCTGCAGCCAGCCTCCAGCAAATGATGGCGGGGTGCAGGAGCTGCAGGCAGCCTCCAGCAGCTGATGGCGGGGTGCAGGAGCAGCAGGCAGCCTCCAGCTGCTGATGACGGGGTGCAGGAGCTGCAACCAGCCTCCAGCTGGTGATGGTGGGGTGGAGGAGCTGCAGCCAGCCTCGAACAGCTGATGGCAGGGTGCAGGAGCAGCAGCCAGCCTCCAGCAGCTGATGGCGGGGCGCAGGAGCTGCAGGCAGCCTCCAGCAGCTGATGGCGGGGTGCAGGAGCAGCAGCCAGCCTCCAGCTGGTGATGGCGGGGTGAAGGAGCTGCAGCCAGCCACCAGCAGCTGATGGCGGGGTGAAGGAGCTGCAGCCAGCCACCAGCAGCTGATGGCGGGGTGGAGGAGCTGCAGCCAGCGTCCAGCAGCTGATGGTTGGGTGGTGGAGGAGCAGCAGCCAGCCTCCAGCAGCTGATGGCGGGGTGCAGGAGCAGCAGCCAGCGTCCAGCAGCTGATGGTTGGGTGGAGGAGCAGCAGCCAGCCTCCAGCAGCTGC
The DNA here is from genome assembly GCF_043380555.1 of Nothobranchius furzeri. Taxonomy (NCBI): domain Eukaryota; kingdom Metazoa; phylum Chordata; class Actinopteri; order Cyprinodontiformes; family Nothobranchiidae; genus Nothobranchius; species Nothobranchius furzeri. The sequence continues at coordinate 308,189 of NW_027223067.1, forward strand.
TGGCGGGGTGCAGGAGCAGCAGCCAGCCTCCAGCAGCTGATGGCGGGGTGCAGGAGCTGCAGGCAGCCTCCAGCAGCTGATGGCGGTGTGCAGGAGCTGCAGCCAGCCTCCAGCAGCTGATGGCGGGGTGCAGGGGCTGCAGGCAGCCTCCAGCAGCTGATGGCGGGGTGCAGGAGCTGCAACCAGCCTCCAGCTGGTGATGGCGGGGTGGAGGAGCAGCAGCCAGCCTCCAGCAGCCAGCCTCCAGCTGCTGATGGCGGGGTGGAGGAACAGAAGCCTCCAGCAGCTGATGGCAGGGTGCAGGAGCAGCAGCCAGCCTCCAGCTGGTGATGGCGGGGTGGAGGAGCTGAAACCTGGGTCGGACCTGGTCTGCAGCAGGGCCCATTACCACTCAGAAGCTGATGGCAGTGTGTGTTTAGGTCCCTGCGGGGTGGATGAGCTGAAACCTGGGTCAGACTTGGTGTGCAGCAGGGCTCAGCACCCTCCAGAAGCCGATGACAGTGTGTCTTTAACTCCCTGCCTGGTGGGAGAGCTGAAAGCTGGGTCGGACCTGGTCTTTAGCAGAGCTCAGCAGCCTCCAGAAGCTGATGGCAGTGTGTGTTTCATCCCCTGCGGGGTGGGAGAGCTGAAACGTGGGTCGGACCTGGTCTGCAGCAGGGCCCATCACCATCCAGAAGCTGACGGCGGTGTGTGTTTAAGTCCCTGCGGGGTGGGAGAGCCATAACCTGGGTCGGACCTGGTCTGCAGCAGAGCTCAGCAGCCTCCAGAACCTGATGGCAGTGTGTCTTTAATCCACTGCGGGGTGCAGGAGCTGAAACCTGGGTCGGACCTGGTCTGCAGCAGGGCTCAGCAGCCAGCAGAAGGTGACGGCAGTGTGTGTTTAGTTCCCTGCGGGGTGCAGGAGCTGAAACCTGGGTCGGACCTGGTCTGCAGCAGAGCTCAGCAGCCAGCAGAAGGTGATGGCAGTGTGTGTTTAAGTCCCTGCCTGGTGGGAGAGCTGAAACCTGGGTCGGACCTGGTCTATAGAAGAGCTCAGCAGCCTCCAGAAGCTGATGGCAGTGTGTGTGTTTTGGTCCCTGCGGGGTGCAGGAGCAGGAACCCGGGTCGGACCTGGTCTATAGCGGAGCTCAGCAGCCTCCAGCAGCTGATGGCAGTGTGTGTTTAATTCCCTGCCTGGTGGGAGAGCTGTAACCCGGGTCGGACTTGGTCTGCAGCAGGGCCCATCACCATCCAGAAGCTGATGGCAGTGTGTCTTTAATTCCCTGCGGGGTGGAGGAGCAGAAACCTGGGTCGGACCTGGTCTATAGCAGAGCTCAGCAGCCTCCAGAAGCTGATGGCAGTGTGTGTTCAAGTCCCTGCGGGGTGGGAGAGCTGAAACCTGGGTCGGACCTGGTCTATAGAAGAGCTCAGCAGCCTCCAGCAGCTGATGGCAGTGTGTGTTTAAGTCCCTGCGGGGTGGGAGAGCTATATCCCGGGTCGGACCTGGTCTATAGCAGAGCTCAGCAGCCTCCAGCAGCTGATGGCAGTGTGTGTTTAAGTCCCTGCGGGGTGGGAGAGCTGAAACCTCGGTCGGACCTGGTCTATGGCAGAGCTCAGCAGCCTCCAGAAGCTGATGGCAGCGTGCCTCTAAGTCCCTGCCTGGTGGGAGAGCTGAAACCTGGGTCGGACATGGTCTGCAGCAGGGCTCGGCAGCCTCCAGCAGCTGATGGCAGTGTGTCTTTAAGTCCCTGCCTGGTGGGAGAGCTGAAACCTGGGTCGGACCTGGTCTATAGCAGAGCTCAGCAGCCTCCAGCAGCTGATGGCAGTGTGTGTTTAAGTCCCTGCCTGGTGTGAGAGCTGAAACCTGGGTCGGACCTGGTCTATAGAAGAGCTCAGCAGCCTCCAGCAGCTGATGGCAGTGTGTCTTTAAGTCACTGCCTGGTGGGAGAGCTGAAACCTGGGTCGGACCTGGTCTATAGTAGAGCTCAGCAGCCTCCAGCAGCTGATTGCAGTGTGTGTTTAAGTCCCTGCCTGGTGGGAGAGCTGATATCCGGGTCGGACCTGGTCCACAGCAGGGCCCATCACCCTCCAGAAGCTGGTGGCAGTGTGTGTTTAAGTCCCTGCGGGGTGCAGGAGCAGAAACCTGGGTGGGACCTGGTCTGCAGCAGAGCTCGGCAGCCTCCAGCAGCTGATGGCAGTGAGTGTTTAAGTCCCTGCGGGGTGGGAGAGCTATATCCCGGGTCAGACCTGGTCTAAAGCAGGGCCCATCACCCTCCAGAAGCTGGTGGCAGTGTGTGTTTAAGTCCCTGCGGGGTGGAGGAGCAGAAACCTGGGTCGGACCCGGTCTACAGCAGAGCTCAGCAGCCCCCAGAAGCTGATGGCAGTGTGTGTGTGTGTGTGTGTGTTTAAGTCTCTGCCTGGTTGGAGAGCCGATACCTGGGTCGGACCTGGTCTGCAGCAGGGCTCAGCAGCCTCCAGAAGCTGATGGCAGTGTGTCTTTCATTCCCTGCGGGGTGCAGGAGCAGAAACCTGGGTCGGACCTGGTCTATAGCGGAGCTCAGCAGCCTCCAGCAGCTGATGGCAGTGTGTGTGTTAAAGACCCTGCGGGGTGGGAGAGCTGAAACCTGGGTCGGACCTGGTCTGCAGCAGGGCTCAGCAGCCCCCAGAAGCTGATGGCTGTGTGTGTTTAAGTCCCTGCGGGGTGGGAGAGCTGAAACCTGGGTCGGACCTGGCCCGCAGCAGGGCCCATCACCCTCCAGAAGCTGATGGCGGTGTGGGTTTAAGTCCCTGCGGGGTTGAGGAGCTGAAACCTGGGTCGGACCTGGTCTGCAGCAGGGCCCATCACCATCCAGAAGCTGATGGCTGTGTGTGTTTAAGTCCCAGGGGGGTGGGAGAGCCATAACCTGGGTCGGACCTGGTCTGCAGCAGGGCTCAGCAGCCTCCAGTTGCAGATGGCAGTGTGTGTTTAGTTCCCTGCGGGGTGCAGGAGCTGAAACCTGGGTCGGACCTGGTCTATAGCAGAGCTCAGCAGCCTCCAGAAGCTGATGGCAGTGTGTCTTCAATTCCCTGCGGGGTGCAGGAGCTGATACCTGGGTCGGACCTGGTCTGCAGCAGGGCCCATCACCATCCAGACGCTGATGGCAGTGTGTGTTTAAGTCCTAGTGGGCTGCAGGAGCTGAAACCTGGGTCGGACCTGCTCTATAGTAGAGCTCAGCAGCCTCCAGAAGCTGATGGCAGTGTGTCTTTAAGTCCCTGCGGGGTGGGATAGCTGAAACCTGGGTCGGACCTGGTCTGCAGCAGGGCCCATCACCATCCAGACGCTGATGGCAGTGTGTGTTTAAGTCCTAGTGGGCTGCAGGAGCTGAAACCTGGGTCGGACCTGCTCTATAGTAGAGCTCAGCAGCCTCCAGAAGCTGATGGCAGTGTGTCTTTAAGTCCCTGCGGGGTGGGATAGCTGAAACCTGGGTCGGACCTGGTCTGCAGCAGGGCCCATCACCCTCCAGAAGCTGTTGGCAGTGTGTCTTCCATTCCTAGTGGGGCAGGGGAGCAAAGACCTGGGCAGAGGAGCGCCTGTCTGCATCCGATCCGGCCCCTCAGCAGCCCGCCGTGAGCCTTAGAGAACCCCCCCCCCCCCCAGCGGGCTCCAGGAACCGGGCCCTGCGTCGGACCCAGCTCAGTAAGGCCCTCCCTCGGGCCCTGCAGCAGGTGGCCCCGTCTATGCAGTCGAAAACCCCGCGAAAATCGGTGTAGAAACGCCCGAGAGGCGTGGTGCGGTTCCCCCGGCCGGTACCGGGTCCGGACCGGTCCGGAAGTCCACCCAGAACACTGCCTGGGGCTTCTGGGCGGCTCCCCAGGCGCAGGCAGTCGAAAACCGCGTGAAAATCGGTTCAGAATTGACAAAACGGCGACCTCGTCGCTCCAAAAACTAAGTCCAAACTAAGCCTTTCGCTTATCGCTTAACGCTTAAGGCGGTCGGCCTTATGGCCAGTAAATGAAAAGTGCCTGCGCCCCTGGAGGTTTTGGAAGGTGCGAGCGATGACCATGCTCGGGTTAGTAGGTGAGGCCATCGGAAAACCAGCGTGAGTTGGCGGGTTTGGGTGGCAATCTATTCCAGGCAGAGTCGACTATCTCTGGGCATCAATTTTGGGATTTTTCCGGCTCTGGTTCTGGGAGAAACGCAGGGGCAAAGTGCACGAGCCGCGGCCGATTTTGGTGGCCTGTCCCTGGGCACAAAGTCTGAGGAGTGTGGGCCTGGTTCTCCGAAAAATACCAGTCTGCTGGAGCTCACTCCCATGGCTCCAGGGGGCACGGCACACCCCCCGGTAGCCGACCAAAGTGCTCTACTCGGGCCAGACTCGGACCCACGACCCGGGGTGAGAACCACAACTACTGGTCATCCTTTTGACCTCCAGGGGGCGCGGCAGAGCCTCCCCAGTCCGACGCAAGTGCCCCACTTGGGCCATACTCAGACCCACGGCCCGGGGCGAGAACCACAACTACTGGTCATCCTTTAGACCTCCAGGGGGCCCGGCACAGCCTCCCTAGACCGACACAAGTGCTCCACTTGGGCTGTACTCTGACCCAAGTCCCGGTGCGAGAACCACAACTACTGGTCATCCTTTAGACCTCCAGGGGGCCCGGCACAGCCTCCCTAGGCCGACACAAGTGCTCCACTTGGGCTATACTCTGACCCAAGTCCCGGGGCGAGAACCACAACTACTGGTCATCCTTTTGACCTCATGGTCATCCTTTAGATCTCCAGGGGGCCCGGCACAGCCTCCCTAGGCCGACACAAGTGCTCCACTTGGGCTATACTCTGACCCAAGTCCCGGGGCGAGAACCACAACTACTGGTCATCCTTTAGACCTCCAGGGGGCACGGCACACCCCCCGGTAGCCGACCAAAGTGCTCTACTCGGGCCAGACTCGGACCCACGACCCGGGGTGAGAACCACAACTACTGGTCATCCTTTAGACCTCCAGGGGGCCCGGCACAGCCTCCCTAGTCCGACACAAGTGCTCCACTTGGGCTATACTCTGACCCAAGTCCCGGGGCGAGAACCACAACTACTGGTCATCCTTTAGACCTCCAGGGGGACCGGCACAGCCTCCCTAGACCGACACAAGTGCACCACTTGGGCCATACTCTGACCCAAGTCCCGGGGCGAGAACCACAACTACTGGTCATCCTTTTGACCTCATGGTCATCCTTTAGACCTCAAGGGGGCACGGCAGAGCCTCCCTAGTCCGACACAAGTGTCCCACTTGGGCTATACTATGACCCAAGTCCCGGGGCGAGAACCACAACTACTGGTCATCCTTTAGACCTCAAGGGGGCACGGCAGAGCCTCCCTAGTCCGACACAAGTGTCCCACTTGGGCCATACTCAGACCCACGGCCCGGGGCGAGAACCACAACTACTGGTCATCCTTTAGACCTCCAGGGGGCCCGGCACAGCCTCCCTAGTCCGACGCAAGTGCTCCACTTGGGCTGTACTCTGACCCAAGTCCCGGGGCGAGAACCACAACTAATGGTCATCCTTTAGACCTCCAGGGGGCACGGCACAGCCTCCCTAGTCCGACACAAGTGCTCCACTTGGGCTATACTCTGACCCAAGTCCCGGGGCGAGAACCACAACTACTGGTCATCCTTTAGACCTCCAGGGGGCACGGCAGAGCCTCCCTAGTCCGACACAAGTGTCCCACTTGGGCTATTCTCTGACCCAAGTCCCGGGGCGAGAACCACAACTACTGGTCATCCTTTAGACCTCCAGGGGGCACGACACAGCCTCCCTAGTCCGACCCAAGTGCTCCACTTGGGCTATACTATGACCCAAGTCCCGGGGCGAGAACCACAACTACTGGTCATCCTTTAGACCTCCAGGGGGCACGGCACAGCCTCCCTAGTCCGACACAAGTGCTCCACTTGGGCTATACTCTGACCCAAGTCCCGGGGCGAGAACCACAACTACTGGTCATCCTTTAGACCTCCAGGGGGCACGGCACAGCCTCCCTAGTCCGACACAAGTGCTCCACTTGGGCTATACTCTGACCCAAGTCCCGGGGCGAGAACCACAACTACTGGTCATCCTTTTGACCTCATGGTCATCCTTTAGACCTCCAGGGGGCCCGGCACAGCCTCCCTAGGCCGACACAAGTGCTCCACTTGGGCTATACTCTGACCCAAGTCCCGGGGCGAGAACCACAACTACTGGTCATCCTTTAGACCTCCAGGGGGCACGGCACAGCCTCCCTAGTCCGACACAAGTGCTCCACTTGGGCTATACTCTGACCCAAGTCCCGGGGCGAGAACCACAACTACTGGTCATCCTTTTGACCTCATGGTCATCCTTTAGACCTCCAGGGGGCCCGGCACAGCCTCCCTAGGCCGACACAAGTGCTCCACTTGGGCTATACTCTGACCCAAGTCCCGGGGCGAGAACCACAACTACTGGTCATCCTTTTGACCTCATGGTCATCCTTTAGACCTCCAGGGGGCCCGGCACAGCCTCCCTAGTCCGACACAAGTGCTCCACTTGGGCTATACTCTGACCCAAGTCCCGGGGCGAGAACCACAACTACTGGTCATCCTTTTGACCTCATGGTCATCCTTTAGACCTCCATGGGGCACGGCAGAGCCTCCCTAGGCCGACACAAGTGCTCCACTTGGGCTATACTCTGACCCAAGTCCCGGGGCGAGAACCACAACTACTGGTCATCCTTTAGACCTCCAGGGGGCACGGCACAGCCTCCCTAGTCCGACACAAGTGCTCCACTTCGGCTGTACTCTGACCCAAGTCCCGGGGCGAGAACCACAACTAATGGTCATCCTTTAGACCTCCATGGCAACAGGGGGATGTCAGACCCCAGCTCAT
>NW_027223067.1:325040-332540 GCF_043380555.1 Nothobranchius furzeri
CGGGGATGGTGGAGCCTGATCCTGGGTTCGGTGGTGTTGAGTGTGGGTGGGAGAAGGCTGCGGGCATGGGGATGCCTGATGAGCCTGGATGTGATGCTGGTGAGAGAGGGGACAGGGCAGAGGCCGGCTGGACGTGCAGCGGGCAGGGGGAAGCTTGAGCCTGGGTGGGTGGTTGTGCATCCAGGGCGGGCAGGGAGAGGTGAGACGTGGGCCTGGGCTGGTCGTCAGCGGTTCACCACAGGCAGCTGGTGGCGGTGTGGCTGAGCAGAAGCCTCCAGCAGGTGATGGCGGGGTGGGGGAGCAGCAGCCAGCCTCAAGCAGCCAGCCTCCAGCTGCTGATGGTGGGGTGGAGGAACAGAAGCCTCCAGCTGGTGATGTCAGGGTGGAGGAGCAGCAGCCAGCCTCCAACGGCTGATGGTGGGGTGGAGGAGCTGCAGCCAGCCTCCAGCAGCTGATGGCGGGGTGCAGGAGCAGCAGCCAGCCTCCAGCTGGTGATGGCGGGGTGCAGGAGCTGCAGGCAGCCTCCAGCAGCTGATGGCGGGGTGGAGGAGCTGCAGCCAGCCTCCAGCAGCCAGCCTCCAGCTAGTGATGGCGGGGTGGAGAAGCAGGCAGCCTCCATCAGCTGATGGCGGGGTGGAGGAGCAGAAGCCAGCCTCCAGCAGCTGATGGCGGGGTGCAGGAGGTGCAGGCAGCCTCCAGCAGCTGATGGCGGGGTGCAGGAGCAGCAGGCAGCCTCCAGCAGCTGATGGCGGGGTGCAGGAGCTGCAACCAGCCTCCAGCTGGTGATGGCGGGGTGGAGGAGCTGCAGCCAGCCTCCAGCAGCCAGCCCCCAGCAGCTGATGGCGGGGTGGAGGAGCAGAAGCCAGCCTCCAGCAGCTGATGGTGGGGTGCAGGAGCTGCAGCCAGCCTCCAGCAGCCAGCCTCCAGCTGGTGATGGCGGGGTGGAGGAGCAGCAGCAGACAGCCTCCAGCAGCCAGCCAGCCTCCAGGAGCTGATGGCGGTGTGTGGGAGCAGCAGCCAGCCTCCAGCGTTCAGCCAGCATCCATCAGCTGATGGCGGTGTGAAGGAGCTGCAGCCAGCCTCCAGCAGGTCATGGTGGGGTGGAGGAGCAGCAGCCAGCCTCCAGCAGCTGATGGCGGGTTGCAGGAGCTGCAGCCAGCCTCCAGCAAATGATGGCGGGGTGCAGGAGCTGCAGGCAGCCTCCAGCAGCTGATGGCGGGGTGCAGGAGCAGCAGGCAGCCTCCAGCTGCTGATGACGGGGTGCAGGAGCTGCAACCAGCCTCCAGCTGGTGATGGTGGGGTGGAGGAGCTGCAGCCAGCCTCGAACAGCTGATGGCAGGGTGCAGGAGCAGCAGCCAGCCTCCAGCAGCTGATGGCGGGGCGCAGGAGCTGCAGGCAGCCTCCAGCAGCTGATGGCGGGGTGCAGGAGCAGCAGCCAGCCTCCAGCTGGTGATGGCGGGGTGAAGGAGCTGCAGCCAGCCACCAGCAGCTGATGGCGGGGTGAAGGAGCTGCAGCCAGCCACCAGCAGCTGATGGCGGGGTGGAGGAGCTGCAGCCAGCGTCCAGCAGCTGATGGTTGGGTGGTGGAGGAGCAGCAGCCAGCCTCCAGCAGCTGATGGCGGGGTGCAGGAGCAGCAGCCAGCGTCCAGCAGCTGATGGTTGGGTGGAGGAGCAGCAGCCAGCCTCCAGCAGCTGCTGGCGGGGTGCAGGAGCAGCAGCCAGCCTCCAGCAGCTGATGGCGGGGTGCAGGAGCTGCAGGCAGCCTCCAGCAGCTGATGGCGGTGTGCAGGAGCTGCAGCCAGCCTCCAGCAGCTGATGGCGGGGTGCAGGGGCTGCAGGCAGCCTCCAGCAGCTGATGGCGGGGTGCAGGAGCTGCAACCAGCCTCCAGCTGGTGATGGCGGGGTGGAGGAGCAGCAGCCAGCCTCCAGCAGCCAGCCTCCAGCTGCTGATGGCGGGGTGGAGGAACAGAAGCCTCCAGCAGCTGATGGCAGGGTGCAGGAGCAGCAGCCAGCCTCCAGCTGGTGATGGCGGGGTGGAGGAGCTGAAACCTGGGTCGGACCTGGTCTGCAGCAGGGCCCATTACCACTCAGAAGCTGATGGCAGTGTGTGTTTAGGTCCCTGCGGGGTGGATGAGCTGAAACCTGGGTCAGACTTGGTGTGCAGCAGGGCTCAGCACCCTCCAGAAGCCGATGACAGTGTGTCTTTAACTCCCTGCCTGGTGGGAGAGCTGAAAGCTGGGTCGGACCTGGTCTTTAGCAGAGCTCAGCAGCCTCCAGAAGCTGATGGCAGTGTGTGTTTCATCCCCTGCGGGGTGGGAGAGCTGAAACGTGGGTCGGACCTGGTCTGCAGCAGGGCCCATCACCATCCAGAAGCTGACGGCGGTGTGTGTTTAAGTCCCTGCGGGGTGGGAGAGCCATAACCTGGGTCGGACCTGGTCTGCAGCAGAGCTCAGCAGCCTCCAGAACCTGATGGCAGTGTGTCTTTAATCCACTGCGGGGTGCAGGAGCTGAAACCTGGGTCGGACCTGGTCTGCAGCAGGGCTCAGCAGCCAGCAGAAGGTGACGGCAGTGTGTGTTTAGTTCCCTGCGGGGTGCAGGAGCTGAAACCTGGGTCGGACCTGGTCTGCAGCAGAGCTCAGCAGCCAGCAGAAGGTGATGGCAGTGTGTGTTTAAGTCCCTGCCTGGTGGGAGAGCTGAAACCTGGGTCGGACCTGGTCTATAGAAGAGCTCAGCAGCCTCCAGAAGCTGATGGCAGTGTGTGTGTTTTGGTCCCTGCGGGGTGCAGGAGCAGGAACCCGGGTCGGACCTGGTCTATAGCGGAGCTCAGCAGCCTCCAGCAGCTGATGGCAGTGTGTGTTTAATTCCCTGCCTGGTGGGAGAGCTGTAACCCGGGTCGGACTTGGTCTGCAGCAGGGCCCATCACCATCCAGAAGCTGATGGCAGTGTGTCTTTAATTCCCTGCGGGGTGGAGGAGCAGAAACCTGGGTCGGACCTGGTCTATAGCAGAGCTCAGCAGCCTCCAGAAGCTGATGGCAGTGTGTGTTCAAGTCCCTGCGGGGTGGGAGAGCTGAAACCTGGGTCGGACCTGGTCTATAGAAGAGCTCAGCAGCCTCCAGCAGCTGATGGCAGTGTGTGTTTAAGTCCCTGCGGGGTGGGAGAGCTATATCCCGGGTCGGACCTGGTCTATAGCAGAGCTCAGCAGCCTCCAGCAGCTGATGGCAGTGTGTGTTTAAGTCCCTGCGGGGTGGGAGAGCTGAAACCTCGGTCGGACCTGGTCTATGGCAGAGCTCAGCAGCCTCCAGAAGCTGATGGCAGCGTGCCTCTAAGTCCCTGCCTGGTGGGAGAGCTGAAACCTGGGTCGGACATGGTCTGCAGCAGGGCTCGGCAGCCTCCAGCAGCTGATGGCAGTGTGTCTTTAAGTCCCTGCCTGGTGGGAGAGCTGAAACCTGGGTCGGACCTGGTCTATAGCAGAGCTCAGCAGCCTCCAGCAGCTGATGGCAGTGTGTGTTTAAGTCCCTGCCTGGTGTGAGAGCTGAAACCTGGGTCGGACCTGGTCTATAGAAGAGCTCAGCAGCCTCCAGCAGCTGATGGCAGTGTGTCTTTAAGTCACTGCCTGGTGGGAGAGCTGAAACCTGGGTCGGACCTGGTCTATAGTAGAGCTCAGCAGCCTCCAGCAGCTGATTGCAGTGTGTGTTTAAGTCCCTGCCTGGTGGGAGAGCTGATATCCGGGTCGGACCTGGTCCACAGCAGGGCCCATCACCCTCCAGAAGCTGGTGGCAGTGTGTGTTTAAGTCCCTGCGGGGTGCAGGAGCAGAAACCTGGGTGGGACCTGGTCTGCAGCAGAGCTCGGCAGCCTCCAGCAGCTGATGGCAGTGAGTGTTTAAGTCCCTGCGGGGTGGGAGAGCTATATCCCGGGTCAGACCTGGTCTAAAGCAGGGCCCATCACCCTCCAGAAGCTGGTGGCAGTGTGTGTTTAAGTCCCTGCGGGGTGGAGGAGCAGAAACCTGGGTCGGACCCGGTCTACAGCAGAGCTCAGCAGCCCCCAGAAGCTGATGGCAGTGTGTGTGTGTGTGTGTGTGTTTAAGTCTCTGCCTGGTTGGAGAGCCGATACCTGGGTCGGACCTGGTCTGCAGCAGGGCTCAGCAGCCTCCAGAAGCTGATGGCAGTGTGTCTTTCATTCCCTGCGGGGTGCAGGAGCAGAAACCTGGGTCGGACCTGGTCTATAGCGGAGCTCAGCAGCCTCCAGCAGCTGATGGCAGTGTGTGTGTTAAAGACCCTGCGGGGTGGGAGAGCTGAAACCTGGGTCGGACCTGGTCTGCAGCAGGGCTCAGCAGCCCCCAGAAGCTGATGGCTGTGTGTGTTTAAGTCCCTGCGGGGTGGGAGAGCTGAAACCTGGGTCGGACCTGGCCCGCAGCAGGGCCCATCACCCTCCAGAAGCTGATGGCGGTGTGGGTTTAAGTCCCTGCGGGGTTGAGGAGCTGAAACCTGGGTCGGACCTGGTCTGCAGCAGGGCCCATCACCATCCAGAAGCTGATGGCTGTGTGTGTTTAAGTCCCAGGGGGGTGGGAGAGCCATAACCTGGGTCGGACCTGGTCTGCAGCAGGGCTCAGCAGCCTCCAGTTGCAGATGGCAGTGTGTGTTTAGTTCCCTGCGGGGTGCAGGAGCTGAAACCTGGGTCGGACCTGGTCTATAGCAGAGCTCAGCAGCCTCCAGAAGCTGATGGCAGTGTGTCTTCAATTCCCTGCGGGGTGCAGGAGCTGATACCTGGGTCGGACCTGGTCTGCAGCAGGGCCCATCACCATCCAGACGCTGATGGCAGTGTGTGTTTAAGTCCTAGTGGGCTGCAGGAGCTGAAACCTGGGTCGGACCTGCTCTATAGTAGAGCTCAGCAGCCTCCAGAAGCTGATGGCAGTGTGTCTTTAAGTCCCTGCGGGGTGGGATAGCTGAAACCTGGGTCGGACCTGGTCTGCAGCAGGGCCCATCACCATCCAGACGCTGATGGCAGTGTGTGTTTAAGTCCTAGTGGGCTGCAGGAGCTGAAACCTGGGTCGGACCTGCTCTATAGTAGAGCTCAGCAGCCTCCAGAAGCTGATGGCAGTGTGTCTTTAAGTCCCTGCGGGGTGGGATAGCTGAAACCTGGGTCGGACCTGGTCTGCAGCAGGGCCCATCACCCTCCAGAAGCTGTTGGCAGTGTGTCTTCCATTCCTAGTGGGGCAGGGGAGCAAAGACCTGGGCAGAGGAGCGCCTGTCTGCATCCGATCCGGCCCCTCAGCAGCCCGCCGTGAGCCTTAGAGAACCCCCCCCCCCCCCAGCGGGCTCCAGGAACCGGGCCCTGCGTCGGACCCAGCTCAGTAAGGCCCTCCCTCGGGCCCTGCAGCAGGTGGCCCCGTCTATGCAGTCGAAAACCCCGCGAAAATCGGTGTAGAAACGCCCGAGAGGCGTGGTGCGGTTCCCCCGGCCGGTACCGGGTCCGGACCGGTCCGGAAGTCCACCCAGAACACTGCCTGGGGCTTCTGGGCGGCTCCCCAGGCGCAGGCAGTCGAAAACCGCGTGAAAATCGGTTCAGAATTGACAAAACGGCGACCTCGTCGCTCCAAAAACTAAGTCCAAACTAAGCCTTTCGCTTATCGCTTAACGCTTAAGGCGGTCGGCCTTATGGCCAGTAAATGAAAAGTGCCTGCGCCCCTGGAGGTTTTGGAAGGTGCGAGCGATGACCATGCTCGGGTTAGTAGGTGAGGCCATCGGAAAACCAGCGTGAGTTGGCGGGTTTGGGTGGCAATCTATTCCAGGCAGAGTCGACTATCTCTGGGCATCAATTTTGGGATTTTTCCGGCTCTGGTTCTGGGAGAAACGCAGGGGCAAAGTGCACGAGCCGCGGCCGATTTTGGTGGCCTGTCCCTGGGCACAAAGTCTGAGGAGTGTGGGCCTGGTTCTCCGAAAAATACCAGTCTGCTGGAGCTCACTCCCATGGCTCCAGGGGGCACGGCACACCCCCCGGTAGCCGACCAAAGTGCTCTACTCGGGCCAGACTCGGACCCACGACCCGGGGTGAGAACCACAACTACTGGTCATCCTTTTGACCTCCAGGGGGCGCGGCAGAGCCTCCCCAGTCCGACGCAAGTGCCCCACTTGGGCCATACTCAGACCCACGGCCCGGGGCGAGAACCACAACTACTGGTCATCCTTTAGACCTCCAGGGGGCCCGGCACAGCCTCCCTAGACCGACACAAGTGCTCCACTTGGGCTGTACTCTGACCCAAGTCCCGGTGCGAGAACCACAACTACTGGTCATCCTTTAGACCTCCAGGGGGCCCGGCACAGCCTCCCTAGGCCGACACAAGTGCTCCACTTGGGCTATACTCTGACCCAAGTCCCGGGGCGAGAACCACAACTACTGGTCATCCTTTTGACCTCATGGTCATCCTTTAGATCTCCAGGGGGCCCGGCACAGCCTCCCTAGGCCGACACAAGTGCTCCACTTGGGCTATACTCTGACCCAAGTCCCGGGGCGAGAACCACAACTACTGGTCATCCTTTAGACCTCCAGGGGGCACGGCACACCCCCCGGTAGCCGACCAAAGTGCTCTACTCGGGCCAGACTCGGACCCACGACCCGGGGTGAGAACCACAACTACTGGTCATCCTTTAGACCTCCAGGGGGCCCGGCACAGCCTCCCTAGTCCGACACAAGTGCTCCACTTGGGCTATACTCTGACCCAAGTCCCGGGGCGAGAACCACAACTACTGGTCATCCTTTAGACCTCCAGGGGGACCGGCACAGCCTCCCTAGACCGACACAAGTGCACCACTTGGGCCATACTCTGACCCAAGTCCCGGGGCGAGAACCACAACTACTGGTCATCCTTTTGACCTCATGGTCATCCTTTAGACCTCAAGGGGGCACGGCAGAGCCTCCCTAGTCCGACACAAGTGTCCCACTTGGGCTATACTATGACCCAAGTCCCGGGGCGAGAACCACAACTACTGGTCATCCTTTAGACCTCAAGGGGGCACGGCAGAGCCTCCCTAGTCCGACACAAGTGTCCCACTTGGGCCATACTCAGACCCACGGCCCGGGGCGAGAACCACAACTACTGGTCATCCTTTAGACCTCCAGGGGGCCCGGCACAGCCTCCCTAGTCCGACGCAAGTGCTCCACTTGGGCTGTACTCTGACCCAAGTCCCGGGGCGAGAACCACAACTAATGGTCATCCTTTAGACCTCCAGGGGGCACGGCACAGCCTCCCTAGTCCGACACAAGTGCTCCACTTGGGCTATACTCTGACCCAAGTCCCGGGGCGAGAACCACAACTACTGGTCATCCTTTAGACCTCCAGGGGGCACGGCAGAGCCTCCCTAGTCCGACACAAGTGTCCCACTTGGGCTATTCTCTGACCCAAGTCCCGGGGCGAGAACCACAACTACTGGTCATCCTTTAGACCTCCAGGGGGCACGACACAGCCTCCCTAGTCCGACCCAAGTGCTCCACTTGGGCTATAC
>NW_027223067.1:345040-353109 GCF_043380555.1 Nothobranchius furzeri
GCGGGGTGGAGGAGCAGAAGCCAGCCTCCAGCAGCTGATGGTGGGGTGCAGGAGCTGCAGCCAGCCTCCAGCAGCCAGCCTCCAGCTGGTGATGGCGGGGTGGAGGAGCAGCAGCAGACAGCCTCCAGCAGCCAGCCAGCCTCCAGGAGCTGATGGCGGTGTGTGGGAGCAGCAGCCAGCCTCCAGCGTTCAGCCAGCATCCATCAGCTGATGGCGGTGTGAAGGAGCTGCAGCCAGCCTCCAGCAGGTCATGGTGGGGTGGAGGAGCAGCAGCCAGCCTCCAGCAGCTGATGGCGGGTTGCAGGAGCTGCAGCCAGCCTCCAGCAAATGATGGCGGGGTGCAGGAGCTGCAGGCAGCCTCCAGCAGCTGATGGCGGGGTGCAGGAGCAGCAGGCAGCCTCCAGCTGCTGATGACGGGGTGCAGGAGCTGCAACCAGCCTCCAGCTGGTGATGGTGGGGTGGAGGAGCTGCAGCCAGCCTCGAACAGCTGATGGCAGGGTGCAGGAGCAGCAGCCAGCCTCCAGCAGCTGATGGCGGGGCGCAGGAGCTGCAGGCAGCCTCCAGCAGCTGATGGCGGGGTGCAGGAGCAGCAGCCAGCCTCCAGCTGGTGATGGCGGGGTGAAGGAGCTGCAGCCAGCCACCAGCAGCTGATGGCGGGGTGAAGGAGCTGCAGCCAGCCACCAGCAGCTGATGGCGGGGTGGAGGAGCTGCAGCCAGCGTCCAGCAGCTGATGGTTGGGTGGTGGAGGAGCAGCAGCCAGCCTCCAGCAGCTGATGGCGGGGTGCAGGAGCAGCAGCCAGCGTCCAGCAGCTGATGGTTGGGTGGAGGAGCAGCAGCCAGCCTCCAGCAGCTGCTGGCGGGGTGCAGGAGCAGCAGCCAGCCTCCAGCAGCTGATGGCGGGGTGCAGGAGCTGCAGGCAGCCTCCAGCAGCTGATGGCGGTGTGCAGGAGCTGCAGCCAGCCTCCAGCAGCTGATGGCGGGGTGCAGGGGCTGCAGGCAGCCTCCAGCAGCTGATGGCGGGGTGCAGGAGCTGCAACCAGCCTCCAGCTGGTGATGGCGGGGTGGAGGAGCAGCAGCCAGCCTCCAGCAGCCAGCCTCCAGCTGCTGATGGCGGGGTGGAGGAACAGAAGCCTCCAGCAGCTGATGGCAGGGTGCAGGAGCAGCAGCCAGCCTCCAGCTGGTGATGGCGGGGTGGAGGAGCTGAAACCTGGGTCGGACCTGGTCTGCAGCAGGGCCCATTACCACTCAGAAGCTGATGGCAGTGTGTGTTTAGGTCCCTGCGGGGTGGATGAGCTGAAACCTGGGTCAGACTTGGTGTGCAGCAGGGCTCAGCACCCTCCAGAAGCCGATGACAGTGTGTCTTTAACTCCCTGCCTGGTGGGAGAGCTGAAAGCTGGGTCGGACCTGGTCTTTAGCAGAGCTCAGCAGCCTCCAGAAGCTGATGGCAGTGTGTGTTTCATCCCCTGCGGGGTGGGAGAGCTGAAACGTGGGTCGGACCTGGTCTGCAGCAGGGCCCATCACCATCCAGAAGCTGACGGCGGTGTGTGTTTAAGTCCCTGCGGGGTGGGAGAGCCATAACCTGGGTCGGACCTGGTCTGCAGCAGAGCTCAGCAGCCTCCAGAACCTGATGGCAGTGTGTCTTTAATCCACTGCGGGGTGCAGGAGCTGAAACCTGGGTCGGACCTGGTCTGCAGCAGGGCTCAGCAGCCAGCAGAAGGTGACGGCAGTGTGTGTTTAGTTCCCTGCGGGGTGCAGGAGCTGAAACCTGGGTCGGACCTGGTCTGCAGCAGAGCTCAGCAGCCAGCAGAAGGTGATGGCAGTGTGTGTTTAAGTCCCTGCCTGGTGGGAGAGCTGAAACCTGGGTCGGACCTGGTCTATAGAAGAGCTCAGCAGCCTCCAGAAGCTGATGGCAGTGTGTGTGTTTTGGTCCCTGCGGGGTGCAGGAGCAGGAACCCGGGTCGGACCTGGTCTATAGCGGAGCTCAGCAGCCTCCAGCAGCTGATGGCAGTGTGTGTTTAATTCCCTGCCTGGTGGGAGAGCTGTAACCCGGGTCGGACTTGGTCTGCAGCAGGGCCCATCACCATCCAGAAGCTGATGGCAGTGTGTCTTTAATTCCCTGCGGGGTGGAGGAGCAGAAACCTGGGTCGGACCTGGTCTATAGCAGAGCTCAGCAGCCTCCAGAAGCTGATGGCAGTGTGTGTTCAAGTCCCTGCGGGGTGGGAGAGCTGAAACCTGGGTCGGACCTGGTCTATAGAAGAGCTCAGCAGCCTCCAGCAGCTGATGGCAGTGTGTGTTTAAGTCCCTGCGGGGTGGGAGAGCTATATCCCGGGTCGGACCTGGTCTATAGCAGAGCTCAGCAGCCTCCAGCAGCTGATGGCAGTGTGTGTTTAAGTCCCTGCGGGGTGGGAGAGCTGAAACCTCGGTCGGACCTGGTCTATGGCAGAGCTCAGCAGCCTCCAGAAGCTGATGGCAGCGTGCCTCTAAGTCCCTGCCTGGTGGGAGAGCTGAAACCTGGGTCGGACATGGTCTGCAGCAGGGCTCGGCAGCCTCCAGCAGCTGATGGCAGTGTGTCTTTAAGTCCCTGCCTGGTGGGAGAGCTGAAACCTGGGTCGGACCTGGTCTATAGCAGAGCTCAGCAGCCTCCAGCAGCTGATGGCAGTGTGTGTTTAAGTCCCTGCCTGGTGTGAGAGCTGAAACCTGGGTCGGACCTGGTCTATAGAAGAGCTCAGCAGCCTCCAGCAGCTGATGGCAGTGTGTCTTTAAGTCACTGCCTGGTGGGAGAGCTGAAACCTGGGTCGGACCTGGTCTATAGTAGAGCTCAGCAGCCTCCAGCAGCTGATTGCAGTGTGTGTTTAAGTCCCTGCCTGGTGGGAGAGCTGATATCCGGGTCGGACCTGGTCCACAGCAGGGCCCATCACCCTCCAGAAGCTGGTGGCAGTGTGTGTTTAAGTCCCTGCGGGGTGCAGGAGCAGAAACCTGGGTGGGACCTGGTCTGCAGCAGAGCTCGGCAGCCTCCAGCAGCTGATGGCAGTGAGTGTTTAAGTCCCTGCGGGGTGGGAGAGCTATATCCCGGGTCAGACCTGGTCTAAAGCAGGGCCCATCACCCTCCAGAAGCTGGTGGCAGTGTGTGTTTAAGTCCCTGCGGGGTGGAGGAGCAGAAACCTGGGTCGGACCCGGTCTACAGCAGAGCTCAGCAGCCCCCAGAAGCTGATGGCAGTGTGTGTGTGTGTGTGTGTGTTTAAGTCTCTGCCTGGTTGGAGAGCCGATACCTGGGTCGGACCTGGTCTGCAGCAGGGCTCAGCAGCCTCCAGAAGCTGATGGCAGTGTGTCTTTCATTCCCTGCGGGGTGCAGGAGCAGAAACCTGGGTCGGACCTGGTCTATAGCGGAGCTCAGCAGCCTCCAGCAGCTGATGGCAGTGTGTGTGTTAAAGACCCTGCGGGGTGGGAGAGCTGAAACCTGGGTCGGACCTGGTCTGCAGCAGGGCTCAGCAGCCCCCAGAAGCTGATGGCTGTGTGTGTTTAAGTCCCTGCGGGGTGGGAGAGCTGAAACCTGGGTCGGACCTGGCCCGCAGCAGGGCCCATCACCCTCCAGAAGCTGATGGCGGTGTGGGTTTAAGTCCCTGCGGGGTTGAGGAGCTGAAACCTGGGTCGGACCTGGTCTGCAGCAGGGCCCATCACCATCCAGAAGCTGATGGCTGTGTGTGTTTAAGTCCCAGGGGGGTGGGAGAGCCATAACCTGGGTCGGACCTGGTCTGCAGCAGGGCTCAGCAGCCTCCAGTTGCAGATGGCAGTGTGTGTTTAGTTCCCTGCGGGGTGCAGGAGCTGAAACCTGGGTCGGACCTGGTCTATAGCAGAGCTCAGCAGCCTCCAGAAGCTGATGGCAGTGTGTCTTCAATTCCCTGCGGGGTGCAGGAGCTGATACCTGGGTCGGACCTGGTCTGCAGCAGGGCCCATCACCATCCAGACGCTGATGGCAGTGTGTGTTTAAGTCCTAGTGGGCTGCAGGAGCTGAAACCTGGGTCGGACCTGCTCTATAGTAGAGCTCAGCAGCCTCCAGAAGCTGATGGCAGTGTGTCTTTAAGTCCCTGCGGGGTGGGATAGCTGAAACCTGGGTCGGACCTGGTCTGCAGCAGGGCCCATCACCATCCAGACGCTGATGGCAGTGTGTGTTTAAGTCCTAGTGGGCTGCAGGAGCTGAAACCTGGGTCGGACCTGCTCTATAGTAGAGCTCAGCAGCCTCCAGAAGCTGATGGCAGTGTGTCTTTAAGTCCCTGCGGGGTGGGATAGCTGAAACCTGGGTCGGACCTGGTCTGCAGCAGGGCCCATCACCCTCCAGAAGCTGTTGGCAGTGTGTCTTCCATTCCTAGTGGGGCAGGGGAGCAAAGACCTGGGCAGAGGAGCGCCTGTCTGCATCCGATCCGGCCCCTCAGCAGCCCGCCGTGAGCCTTAGAGAACCCCCCCCCCCCCCAGCGGGCTCCAGGAACCGGGCCCTGCGTCGGACCCAGCTCAGTAAGGCCCTCCCTCGGGCCCTGCAGCAGGTGGCCCCGTCTATGCAGTCGAAAACCCCGCGAAAATCGGTGTAGAAACGCCCGAGAGGCGTGGTGCGGTTCCCCCGGCCGGTACCGGGTCCGGACCGGTCCGGAAGTCCACCCAGAACACTGCCTGGGGCTTCTGGGCGGCTCCCCAGGCGCAGGCAGTCGAAAACCGCGTGAAAATCGGTTCAGAATTGACAAAACGGCGACCTCGTCGCTCCAAAAACTAAGTCCAAACTAAGCCTTTCGCTTATCGCTTAACGCTTAAGGCGGTCGGCCTTATGGCCAGTAAATGAAAAGTGCCTGCGCCCCTGGAGGTTTTGGAAGGTGCGAGCGATGACCATGCTCGGGTTAGTAGGTGAGGCCATCGGAAAACCAGCGTGAGTTGGCGGGTTTGGGTGGCAATCTATTCCAGGCAGAGTCGACTATCTCTGGGCATCAATTTTGGGATTTTTCCGGCTCTGGTTCTGGGAGAAACGCAGGGGCAAAGTGCACGAGCCGCGGCCGATTTTGGTGGCCTGTCCCTGGGCACAAAGTCTGAGGAGTGTGGGCCTGGTTCTCCGAAAAATACCAGTCTGCTGGAGCTCACTCCCATGGCTCCAGGGGGCACGGCACACCCCCCGGTAGCCGACCAAAGTGCTCTACTCGGGCCAGACTCGGACCCACGACCCGGGGTGAGAACCACAACTACTGGTCATCCTTTTGACCTCCAGGGGGCGCGGCAGAGCCTCCCCAGTCCGACGCAAGTGCCCCACTTGGGCCATACTCAGACCCACGGCCCGGGGCGAGAACCACAACTACTGGTCATCCTTTAGACCTCCAGGGGGCCCGGCACAGCCTCCCTAGACCGACACAAGTGCTCCACTTGGGCTGTACTCTGACCCAAGTCCCGGTGCGAGAACCACAACTACTGGTCATCCTTTAGACCTCCAGGGGGCCCGGCACAGCCTCCCTAGGCCGACACAAGTGCTCCACTTGGGCTATACTCTGACCCAAGTCCCGGGGCGAGAACCACAACTACTGGTCATCCTTTTGACCTCATGGTCATCCTTTAGATCTCCAGGGGGCCCGGCACAGCCTCCCTAGGCCGACACAAGTGCTCCACTTGGGCTATACTCTGACCCAAGTCCCGGGGCGAGAACCACAACTACTGGTCATCCTTTAGACCTCCAGGGGGCACGGCACACCCCCCGGTAGCCGACCAAAGTGCTCTACTCGGGCCAGACTCGGACCCACGACCCGGGGTGAGAACCACAACTACTGGTCATCCTTTAGACCTCCAGGGGGCCCGGCACAGCCTCCCTAGTCCGACACAAGTGCTCCACTTGGGCTATACTCTGACCCAAGTCCCGGGGCGAGAACCACAACTACTGGTCATCCTTTAGACCTCCAGGGGGACCGGCACAGCCTCCCTAGACCGACACAAGTGCACCACTTGGGCCATACTCTGACCCAAGTCCCGGGGCGAGAACCACAACTACTGGTCATCCTTTTGACCTCATGGTCATCCTTTAGACCTCAAGGGGGCACGGCAGAGCCTCCCTAGTCCGACACAAGTGTCCCACTTGGGCTATACTATGACCCAAGTCCCGGGGCGAGAACCACAACTACTGGTCATCCTTTAGACCTCAAGGGGGCACGGCAGAGCCTCCCTAGTCCGACACAAGTGTCCCACTTGGGCCATACTCAGACCCACGGCCCGGGGCGAGAACCACAACTACTGGTCATCCTTTAGACCTCCAGGGGGCCCGGCACAGCCTCCCTAGTCCGACGCAAGTGCTCCACTTGGGCTGTACTCTGACCCAAGTCCCGGGGCGAGAACCACAACTAATGGTCATCCTTTAGACCTCCAGGGGGCACGGCACAGCCTCCCTAGTCCGACACAAGTGCTCCACTTGGGCTATACTCTGACCCAAGTCCCGGGGCGAGAACCACAACTACTGGTCATCCTTTAGACCTCCAGGGGGCACGGCAGAGCCTCCCTAGTCCGACACAAGTGTCCCACTTGGGCTATTCTCTGACCCAAGTCCCGGGGCGAGAACCACAACTACTGGTCATCCTTTAGACCTCCAGGGGGCACGACACAGCCTCCCTAGTCCGACCCAAGTGCTCCACTTGGGCTATACTATGACCCAAGTCCCGGGGCGAGAACCACAACTACTGGTCATCCTTTAGACCTCCAGGGGGCACGGCACAGCCTCCCTAGTCCGACACAAGTGCTCCACTTGGGCTATACTCTGACCCAAGTCCCGGGGCGAGAACCACAACTACTGGTCATCCTTTAGACCTCCAGGGGGCACGGCACAGCCTCCCTAGTCCGACACAAGTGCTCCACTTGGGCTATACTCTGACCCAAGTCCCGGGGCGAGAACCACAACTACTGGTCATCCTTTTGACCTCATGGTCATCCTTTAGACCTCCAGGGGGCCCGGCACAGCCTCCCTAGGCCGACACAAGTGCTCCACTTGGGCTATACTCTGACCCAAGTCCCGGGGCGAGAACCACAACTACTGGTCATCCTTTAGACCTCCAGGGGGCACGGCACAGCCTCCCTAGTCCGACACAAGTGCTCCACTTGGGCTATACTCTGACCCAAGTCCCGGGGCGAGAACCACAACTACTGGTCATCCTTTTGACCTCATGGTCATCCTTTAGACCTCCAGGGG
The DNA here is from genome assembly GCF_043380555.1 of Nothobranchius furzeri. Taxonomy (NCBI): domain Eukaryota; kingdom Metazoa; phylum Chordata; class Actinopteri; order Cyprinodontiformes; family Nothobranchiidae; genus Nothobranchius; species Nothobranchius furzeri. The sequence continues at coordinate 352,239 of NW_027223067.1, forward strand.
GCCCGGCACAGCCTCCCTAGGCCGACACAAGTGCTCCACTTGGGCTATACTCTGACCCAAGTCCCGGGGCGAGAACCACAACTACTGGTCATCCTTTTGACCTCATGGTCATCCTTTAGACCTCCAGGGGGCCCGGCACAGCCTCCCTAGTCCGACACAAGTGCTCCACTTGGGCTATACTCTGACCCAAGTCCCGGGGCGAGAACCACAACTACTGGTCATCCTTTTGACCTCATGGTCATCCTTTAGACCTCCATGGGGCACGGCAGAGCCTCCCTAGGCCGACACAAGTGCTCCACTTGGGCTATACTCTGACCCAAGTCCCGGGGCGAGAACCACAACTACTGGTCATCCTTTAGACCTCCAGGGGGCACGGCACAGCCTCCCTAGTCCGACACAAGTGCTCCACTTCGGCTGTACTCTGACCCAAGTCCCGGGGCGAGAACCACAACTAATGGTCATCCTTTAGACCTCCATGGCAACAGGGGGATGTCAGACCCCAGCTCATCCCAGGTTGATGCCTCAATAGTAGCTTAGGGTCACGGCAGTCCCACCGTGATCCACCCTCTTGTCCTCTCTCCACAGGATGACCAGAGTGTCGTGTTTATTTTCAAAGTGTCCTCGTAGGATGACCATGAGTGCAGGAAAATTTTCAAAGTCCCTCTGTCGGATGACCATGAGTGCAGAAAAAATTTCAAAGTCCCCCCTTGGGATTACCAGACGTTCGAGATTTCGGCTGAAAAATTTTCAAAGTGCTGCCGAGAGCCTGCGCTAGTTGCTTAAGGCTTGAGGAGATCCGCCTTATGGTAAGTAAACGAAAAGTGCCTGCGCCCCTGGAGGTTTTGGAAGGTGCGAGCGATGACCATGCTCG
>NW_027223069.1:0-10000 GCF_043380555.1 Nothobranchius furzeri
TGAGAAGCAGGCAGCCTCCATCAGCTGATGGCGGGGTGGAGGAGCAGAAGCCAGCCTCCAGCAGCTGATGGCGGGGTGCAGGAGGTGCAGGCAGCCTCCAGCAGCTGATGGCGGGGTGCAGGAGCAGCAGGCAGCCTCCAGCAGCTGATGGCGGGGTGCAGGAGCTGCAACCAGCCTCCAGCTGGTGATGGCGGGGTGGAGGAGCTGCAGCCAGCCTCCAGCAGCCAGCCCCCAGCAGCTGATGGCGGGGTGGAGGAGCAGAAGCCAGCCTCCAGCAGCTGATGGTGGGGTGCAGGAGCTGCAGCCAGCCTCCAGCAGCCAGCCTCCAGCTGGTGATGGCGGGGTGGAGGAGCAGCAGCAGACAGCCTCCAGCAGCCAGCCAGCCTCCAGGAGCTGATGGCGGTGTGTGGGAGCAGCAGCCAGCCTCCAGCGTTCAGCCAGCATCCATCAGCTGATGGCGGTGTGAAGGAGCTGCAGCCAGCCTCCAGCAGGTCATGGTGGGGTGGAGGAGCAGCAGCCAGCCTCCAGCAGCTGATGGCGGGTTGCAGGAGCTGCAGCCAGCCTCCAGCAAATGATGGCGGGGTGCAGGAGCTGCAGGCAGCCTCCAGCAGCTGATGGCGGGGTGCAGGAGCAGCAGGCAGCCTCCAGCTGCTGATGACGGGGTGCAGGAGCTGCAACCAGCCTCCAGCTGGTGATGGTGGGGTGGAGGAGCTGCAGCCAGCCTCGAACAGCTGATGGCAGGGTGCAGGAGCAGCAGCCAGCCTCCAGCAGCTGATGGCGGGGCGCAGGAGCTGCAGGCAGCCTCCAGCAGCTGATGGCGGGGTGCAGGAGCAGCAGCCAGCCTCCAGCTGGTGATGGCGGGGTGAAGGAGCTGCAGCCAGCCACCAGCAGCTGATGGCGGGGTGCAGGAGCTGCAGGCAGCCTCCAGCAGCTGATGGCGGGGTGCAGGAGCTGCAGGCAGCCTCCAGCAGCTGATGGCGGGGTGGAGGAGCTGCAGCCAGCGTCCAGCAGCTGATGGTGGGGTGGAGGAGCTGCAGCCAGCGTCCAGCAGCTGATGGTTGGGTGGAGGAGCAGCAGCCAGCCTCCAGCAGCTGATGGCGGGGTGCAGGAGCAGCAGGCCAGCCTCCAGCAGCTGATGGCGGGGTGGAGGAGCTGCAGCCAGCCCTCCAGCAGCCAGCCTCCAGCTAGTGATGGCGGGGTGGAGAAGCAGGCAGCCTCCATCAGCTGATGGCGGGGTGGAGGAGCAGAAGCCAGCCTCCAGCTGGTGATGGCGGGGTGCAGGAGCTGCAGGCAGCCTCCAGCAGCTGATGGCGGGGTGGAGGAGCTGCAGCCAGCCTCCAGCAGCCCAGCCTCCAGCTAGTGATGGCGGGGTGGAGAAGCAGGCAGCCTCCATCAGCTGATGGCGGGGTGGAGGAGCAGAAGCCAGCCTCCAGCAGCTGATGGCGGGGTGCAGGAGGTGCAGGCAGCCTCCAGCAGCTGATGGCGGGGTGCAGGAGCAGCAGGCAGCCTCCAGCAGCTGATGGCGGGGTGCAGGAGCTGCAACCAGCCTCCAGCTGGTGATGGCGGGGTGGAGGAGCTGCAGCCAGCCTCCAGCAGCCAGCCCCCAGCAGCTGATGGCGGGGTGGAGGAGCAGAAGCCAGCCTCCAGCAGCTGATGGTGGGGTGCAGGAGCTGCAGCCAGCCTCCAGCAGCCAGCCTCCAGCTGGTGATGGCGGGGTGGAGGAGCAGCAGCAGACAGCCTCCAGCAGCCAGCCAGCCTCCAGGAGCTGATGGCGGTGTGTGGGAGCAGCAGCCAGCCTCCAGCGTTCAGCCAGCATCCATCAGCTGATGGCGGTGTGAAGGAGCTGCAGCCAGCCTCCAGCAGGTCATGGTGGGGTGGAGGAGCAGCAGCCAGCCTCCAGCAGCTGATGGCGGGTTGCAGGGAGCTGCAGCCAGCCTCCAGCAAATGATGGCGGGGTGCAGGAGCTGCAGGCAGCCTCCAGCAGCTGATGGCGGGGTGCAGGAGCAGCAGGCAGCCTCCAGCTGCTGATGACGGGGTGCAGGAGCTGCAACCAGCCTCCAGCTGGTGATGGTGGGGTGGAGGAGCTGCAGCCAGCCTCGAACAGCTGATGGCAGGGTGCAGGAGCAGCAGCCAGCCTCCAGCAGCTGATGGCGGGGCGCAGGAGCTGCAGGCAGCCTCCAGCAGCTGATGGCGGGGTGCAGGAGCAGCAGCCAGCCTCCAGCTGGTGATGGCGGGGTGAAGGAGCTGCAGCCAGCCACCAGCAGCTGATGGCGGGGTGAAGGAGCTGCAGCCAGCCACCAGCAGCTGATGGCGGGGTGGAGGAGCTGCAGCCAGCGTCCAGCAGCTGATGGTTGGGTGGTGGAGGAGCAGCAGCCAGCCTCCAGCAGCTGATGGCGGGGTGCAGGAGCAGCAGCCAGCGTCCAGCAGCTGATGGTTGGGGTGGAGGAGCAGCAGCCAGCCTCCAGCAGCTGCTGGCGGGGTGCAGGAGCAGCAGCCAGCCTCCAGCAGCTGATGGCGGGGTGCAGGAGCTGCAGGCAGCCTCCAGCAGCTGATGGCGGTGTGCAGGAGCTGCAGCCAGCCTCCAGCAGCTGATGGCGGGGTGCAGGGGCTGCAGGCAGCCTCCAGCAGCTGATGGCGGGGTGCAGGAGCTGCAACCAGCCTCCAGCTGGTGATGGCGGGGTGGAGGAGCAGCAGCCAGCCTCCAGCAGCCAGCCTCCAGCTGCTGATGGCGGGGTGGAGGAACAGAAGCCTCCAGCAGCTGATGGCAGGGTGCAGGAGCAGCAGCCAGCCTCCAGCTGGTGATGGCGGGGTGGAGGAGCTGAAACCTGGGTCGGACCTGGTCTGCAGCAGGGCCCATTACCACTCAGAAGCTGATGGCAGTGTGTGTTTAGGTCCCTGCGGGGTGGATGAGCTGAAACCTGGGTCAGACTTGGTGTGCAGCAGGGCTCAGCACCCTCCAGAAGCCGATGACAGTGTGTCTTTAACTCCCTGCCTGGTGGGAGAGCTGAAAGCTGGGTCGGACCTGGTCTTTAGCAGAGCTCAGCAGCCTCCAGAAGCTGATGGCAGTGTGTGTTTCATCCCCTGCGGGGTGGGAGAGCTGAAACGTGGGTCGGACCTGGTCTGCAGCAGGGCCCATCACCATCCAGAAGCTGACGGCGGTGTGTGTTTAAGTCCCTGCGGGGTGGGAGAGCCATAACCTGGGTCGGACCTGGTCTGCAGCAGAGCTCAGCAGCCTCCAGAACCTGATGGCAGTGTGTCTTTAATCCACTGCGGGGTGCAGGAGCTGAAACCTGGGTCGGACCTGGTCTGCAGCAGGGCTCAGCAGCCAGCAGAAGGTGACGGCAGTGTGTGTTTAGTTCCCTGCGGGGTGCAGGGAGCTGAAACCTGGGTCGGACCTGGTCTGCAGCAGAGCTCAGCAGCCAGCAGAAGGTGATGGCAGTGTGTGTTTAAGTCCCTGCCTGGTGGGAGAGCTGAAACCTGGGTCGGACCTGGTCTATAGAAGAGCTCAGCAGCCTCCAGAAGCTGATGGCAGTGTGTGTGTTTTGGTCCCTGCGGGGTGCAGGAGCAGGAACCCGGGTCGGACCTGGTCTATAGCGGAGCTCAGCAGCCTCCAGCAGCTGATGGCAGTGTGTGTTTAATTCCCTGCCTGGTGGGAGAGCTGTAACCCGGGTCGGACTTGGTCTGCAGCAGGCCCATCACCATCCAGAAGCTGATGGCAGTGTGTCTTTAATTCCCTGCGGGTGGAGGAGCAGAAACCTGGGTCGGACCTGGTCTATAGCAGAGCTCAGCAGCCTCCAGAAGCTGATGGCAGTGTGTGTTCAAGTCCCTGCGGGGTGGGAGAGCTGAAACCTGGGTCGGACCTGGTCTATAGAAGAGCTCAGCAGCCTCCAGCAGCTGATGGCAGTGTGTGTTTAAGTCCCTGCGGGGTGGGAGAGCTATATCCCGGGTCGGACCTGGTCTATAGCAGAGCTCAGCAGCCTCCAGCAGCTGATGGCAGTGTGTGTTTAAGTCCCTGCGGGGTGGGAGAGCTGAAACCTCGGTCGGACCTGGTCTATGGCAGAGCTCAGCAGCCTCCAGAAGCTGATGGCAGCGTGCCTCTAAGTCCCTGCCTGGTGGGAGAGCTGAAACCTGGGTCGGACATGGTCTGCAGCAGGGCTCGGCAGCCTCCAGCAGCTGATGGCAGTGTGTCTTTAAGTCCCTGCCTGGTGGGAGAGCTGAAACCTGGGTCGGACCTGGTCTATAGCAGAGCTCAGCAGCCTCCAGCAGCTGATGGCAGTGTGTGTTTAAGTCCCTGCCTGGTGTGAGAGCTGAAACCTGGGTCGGACCTGGTCTATAGAAGAGCTCAGCAGCCTCCAGCAGCTGATGGCAGTGTGTCTTTAAGTCACTGCCTGGTGGGAGAGCTGAAACCTGGGTCGGACCTGGTCTATAGTAGAGCTCAGCAGCCTCCAGCAGCTGATTGCAGTGTGTGTTTAAGTCCCTGCCTGGTGGGAGAGCTGATATCCGGGTCGGACCTGGTCCACAGCAGGGCCCATCACCCTCCAGAAGCTGGTGGCAGTGTGTGTTTAAGTCCCTGCGGGGTGCAGGAGCAGAAACCTGGGTGGGACCTGGTCTGCAGCAGAGCTCGGCAAGCCTCCAGCAGCTGATGGCAGTGAGTGTTTAAGTCCCTGCGGGGTGGGAGAGCTATATCCCGGGTCAGACCTGGTCTAAAGCAGGGCCCATCACCCTCCAGAAGCTGGTGGCAGTGTGTGTTTAAGTCCCTGCGGGGTGGAGGAGCAGAAACCTGGGTCGGACCCGGTCTACAGCAGAGCTCAGCAGCCCCCAGAAGCTGATGGCAGTGTGTGTGTGTGTGTGTGTGTTTAAGTCTCTGCCTGGTTGGAGAGCCGATACCTGGGTCGGACCTGGTCTGCAGCAGGGCTCAGCAGCCTCCAGAAGCTGATGGCAGTGTGTCTTTCATTCCCTGCGGGGTGCAGGAGCAGAAACCTGGGTCGGACCTGGTCTATAGCGGAGCTCAGCAGCCTCCAGCAGCTGATGGCAGTGTGTGTGTTAAAGACCCTGCGGGGTGGGAGAGCTGAAACCTGGGTCGGACCTGGTCTGCAGCAGGGCTCAGCAGCCCCCAGAAGCTGATGGCTGTGTGTGTTTAAGTCCCTGCGGGGTGGGAGAGCTGAAACCTGGGTCGGACCTGGCCCGCAGCAGGGCCCATCACCCTCCAGAAGCTGATGGCGGTGTGGGTTTAAGTCCCTGCGGGGTTGAGGAGCTGAAACCTGGGTCGGACCTGGTCTGCAGCAGGGCCCATCACCATCCAGAAGCTGATGGCTGTGTGTGTTTAAGTCCCAGGGGGGTGGGAGAGCCATAACCTGGGTCGGACCTGGTCTGCAGCAGGGCTCAGCAGCCTCCAGTTGCAGATGGCAGTGTGTGTTTAGTTCCCTGCGGGGTGCAGGAGCTGAAACCTGGGTCGGACCTGGTCTATAGCAGAGCTCAGCAGCCTCCAGAAGCTGATGGCAGTGTGTCTTCAATTCCCTGCGGGGTGCAGGAGCTGATACCTGGGTCGGACCTGGTCTGCAGCAGGGCCCATCACCATCCAGACGCTGATGGCAGTGTGTGTTTAAGTCCTAGTGGGCTGCAGGAGCTGAAACCTGGGTCGGACCTGCTCTATAGTAGAGCTCAGCAGCCTCCAGAAGCTGATGGCAGTGTGTCTTTAAGTCCCTGCGGGGTGGGATAGCTGAAACCTGGGTCGGACCTGGTCTGCAGCAGGGCCCATCACCATCCAGACGCTGATGGCAGTGTGTGTTTAAGTCCTAGTGGGCTGCAGGAGCTGAAACCTGGGTCGGACCTGCTCTATAGTAGAGCTCAGCAGCCTCCAGAAGCTGATGGCAGTGTGTCTTTAAGTCCCTGCGGGGTGGGATAGCTGAAACCTGGGTCGGACCTGGTCTGCAGCAGGGCCCATCACCCTCCAGAAGCTGTTGGCAGTGTGTCTTCCATTCCTAGTGGGGCAGGGGAGCAAAGACCTGGGCAGAGGAGCGCCTGTCTGCATCCGATCCGGCCCCTCAGCAGCCCGCCGTGAGCCTTAGAGAACCCCCCCCCCCCCCCAGCGGGCTCCAGGAACCGGGCCCTGCGTCGGACCCAGCTCAGTAAGGCCCTCCCTCGGGCCCTGCAGCAGGTGGCCCCGTCTATGCAGTCGAAAACCCCGCGAAAATCGGTGTAGAAACGCCCGAGAGGCGTGGTGCGGTTCCCCCGGCCGGTACCGGGTCCGGACCGGTCCGGAAGTCCACCCAGAACACTGCCTGGGGCTTCTGGGCGGCTCCCCAGGCGCAGGCAGTCGAAAACCGCGTGAAAATCGGTTCAGAATTGACAAAACGGCGACCTCGTCGCTCCAAAAACTAAGTCCAAACTAAGCCTTTCGCTTATCGCTTAACGCTTAAGGCGGTCGGCCTTATGGCCAGTAAATGAAAAGTGCCTGCGCCCCTGGAGGTTTTGGAAGGTGCGAGCGATGACCATGCTCGGGTTAGTAGGTGAGGCCATCGGAAAACCAGCGTGAGTTGGCGGGTTTGGGTGGCAATCTATTCCAGGCAGAGTCGACTATCTCTGGGCATCAATTTTGGGATTTTTCCGGCTCTGGTTCTGGGAGAAACGCAGGGGCAAAGTGCACGAGCCGCGGCCGATTTTGGTGGCCTGTCCCTGGGCACAAAGTCTGAGGAGTGTGGGCCTGGTTCTCCGAAAAATACCAGTCTGCTGGAGCTCACTCCCATGGCTCCAGGGGGCACGGCACACCCCCCGGTAGCCGACCAAAGTGCTCTACTCGGGCCAGACTCGGACCCACGACCCGGGGTGAGAACCACAACTACTGGTCATCCTTTTGACCTCCAGGGGGCGCGGCAGAGCCTCCCCAGTCCGACGCAAGTGCCCCACTTGGGCCATACTCAGACCCACGGCCCGGGGCGAGAACCACAACTACTGGTCATCCTTTAGACCTCCAGGGGGCCCGGCACAGCCTCCCTAGACCGACACAAGTGCTCCACTTGGGCTGTACTCTGACCCAAGTCCCGGTGCGAGAACCACAACTACTGGTCATCCTTTAGACCTCCAGGGGGCCCGGCACAGCCTCCCTAGGCCGACACAAGTGCTCCACTTGGGCTATACTCTGACCCAAGTCCCGGGGCGAGAACCACAACTACTGGTCATCCTTTTGACCTCATGGTCATCCTTTAGATCTCCAGGGGGCCCGGCACAGCCTCCCTAGGCCGACACAAGTGCTCCACTTGGGCTATACTCTGACCCAAGTCCCGGGGCGAGAACCACAACTACTGGTCATCCTTTAGACCTCCAGGGGGCACGGCACACCCCCCGGTAGCCGACCAAAGTGCTCTACTCGGGCCAGACTCGGACCCACGACCCGGGGTGAGAACCACAACTACTGGTCATCCTTTAGACCTCCAGGGGGCCCGGCACAGCCTCCCTAGTCCGACACAAGTGCTCCACTTGGGCTATACTCTGACCCAAGTCCCGGGGCGAGAACCACAACTACTGGTCATCCTTTAGACCTCCAGGGGGACCGGCACAGCCTCCCTAGACCGACACAAGTGCACCACTTGGGCCATACTCTGACCCAAGTCCCGGGGCGAGAACCACAACTACTGGTCATCCTTTTGACCTCATGGTCATCCTTTAGACCTCAAGGGGGCACGGCAGAGCCTCCCTAGTCCGACACAAGTGTCCCACTTGGGCTATACTATGACCCAAGTCCCGGGGCGAGAACCACAACTACTGGTCATCCTTTAGACCTCAAGGGGGCACGGCAGAGCCTCCCTAGTCCGACACAAGTGTCCCACTTGGGCCATACTCAGACCCACGGCCCGGGGCGAGAACCACAACTACTGGTCATCCTTTAGACCTCCAGGGGGCCCGGCACAGCCTCCCTAGTCCGACGCAAGTGCTCCACTTGGGCTGTACTCTGACCCAAGTCCCGGGGCGAGAACCACAACTAATGGTCATCCTTTAGACCTCCAGGGGGCACGGCACAGCCTCCCTAGTCCGACACAAGTGCTCCACTTGGGCTATACTCTGACCCAAGTCCCGGGGCGAGAACCACAACTACTGGTCATCCTTTAGACCTCCAGGGGGCACGGCAGAGCCTCCCTAGTCCGACACAAGTGTCCCACTTGGGCTATTCTCTGACCCAAGTCCCGGGGCGAGAACCACAACTACTGGTCATCCTTTAGACCTCCAGGGGGCACGACACAGCCTCCCTAGTCCGACCCAAGTGCTCCACTTGGGCTATACTATGACCCAAGTCCCGGGGCGAGAACCACAACTACTGGTCATCCTTTAGACCTCCAGGGGGCACGGCACAGCCTCCCTAGTCCGACACAAGTGCTCCACTTGGGCTATACTCTGACCCAAGTCCCGGGGCGAGAACCACAACTACTGGTCATCCTTTAGACCTCCAGGGGGCACGGCACAGCCTCCCTAGTCCGACACAAGTGCTCCACTTGGGCTATACTCTGACCCAAGTCCCGGGGCGAGAACCACAACTACTGGTCATCCTTTTGACCTCATGGTCATCCTTTAGACCTCCAGGGGGCCCGGCACAGCCTCCCTAGGCCGACACAAGTGCTCCACTTGGGCTATACTCTGACCCAAGTCCCGGGGCGAGAACCACAACTACTGGTCATCCTTTAGACCTCCAGGGGGCACGGCACAGCCTCCCTAGTCCGACACAAGTGCTCCACTTGGGCTATACTCTGACCCAAGTCCCGGGGCGAGAACCACAACTACTGGTCATCCTTTTGACCTCATGGTCATCCTTTAGACCTCCAGGGGGCCCGGCACAGCCTCCCTAGACCGACACAAGTGCTCCACTTGGGCTGTACTCTGACCCAAGTCCCGGTGCGAGAACCACAACTACTGGTCATCCTTTAGACCTCCAGGGGGCCCGGCACAGCCTCCCTAGGCCGACACAAGTGCTCCACTTGGGCTATACTCTGACCCAAGTCCCGGGGCGAGAACCACAACTACTGGTCATCCTTTTGACCTCATGGTCATCCTTTAGATCTCCAGGGGGCCCGGCACAGCCTCCCTAGGCCGACACAAGTGCTCCACTTGGGCTATACTCTGACCCAAGTCCCGGGGCGAGAACCACAACTACTGGTCATCCTTTAGACCTCCAGGGGGCACGGCACACCCCCCGGTAGCCGACCAAAGTGCTCTACTCGGGCCAGACTCGGACCCACGACCCGGGGTGAGAACCACAACTACTGGTCATCCTTTAGACCTCCAGGGGGCCCGGCACAGCCTCCCTAGTCCGACACAAGTGCTCCACTTGGGCTATACTCTGACCCAAGTCCCGGGGCGAGAACCACAACTACTGGTCATCCTTTAGACCTCCAGGGGGACCGGCACAGCCTCCCTAGACCGACACAAGTGCACCACTTGGGCCATACTCTGACCCAAGTCCCGGGGCGAGAACCACAACTACTGGTCATCCTTTTGACCTCATGGTCATCCTTTAGACCTCAAGGGGGCACGGCAGAGCCTCCCTAGTCCGACACAAGTGTCCCACTTGGGCTATACTATGACCCAAGTCCCGGGGCGAGAACCACAACTACTGGTCATCCTTTAGACCTCAAGGGGGCACGGCAGAGCCTCCCTAGTCCGACACAAGTGTCCCACTTGGGCCATACTCAGACCCACGGCCCGGGGCGAGAACCACAACTACTGGTCATCCTTTAGACCTCCAGGGGGCCCGGCACAGCCTCCCTAGTCCGACGCAAGTGCTCCACTTGGGCTGTACTCTGACCCAAGTCCCGGGGCGAGAACCACAACTAATGGTCATCCTTTAGACCTCCAGGGGGCACGGCACAGCCTCCCTAGTCCGACACAAGTGCTCCACTTGGGCTATACTCTGACCCAAGTCCCGGGGCGAGAACCACAACTACTGGTCATCCTTTAGACCTCCAGGGGGCACGGCAGAGCCTCCCTAGTCCGACACAAGTGTCCCACTTGG
>NW_027223069.1:22500-32500 GCF_043380555.1 Nothobranchius furzeri
GCAGCAGCCAGCCTCCAGCAGCCAGCCTCCAGCTAGTGATGGCGGGGTGGAGAAGCAGGCAGCCTCCATCAGCTGATGGCGGGGTGGAGGAGCAGAAGCCAGCCTCCAGCTGGTGATGGCGGGGTGCAGGAGCTGCAGGCAGCCTCCAGCAGCTGATGGCGGGGTGCAGGAGCTGCAGGCAGCCTCCAGCAGCTGATGGCGGGGTGGAGGAGCTGCAGCCAGCGTCCAGCAGCTGATGGTGGGGTGGAGGAGCTGCAGCCAGCGTCCAGCAGCTGATGGTTGGGTGGAGGAGCAGCAGCCAGCCTCCAGCAGCTGATGGCGGGGTGCAGGAGCAGCAGCCAGCCTCCAGCAGCTGATGGCGGGGTGGAGGAGCTGCAGCCAGCCTCCAGCAGCCAGCCTCCAGCTAGTGATGGCGGGGTGGAGAAGCAGGCAGCCTCCATCAGCTGATGGCGGGGTGGAGGAGCAGAAGCCAGCCTCCAGCTGGTGATGGCGGGGTGCAGGAGCTGCAGGCAGCCTCCAGCAGCTGATGGCGGGGTGGAGGAGCTGCAGCCAGCCTCCAGCAGCCAGCCTCCAGCTAGTGATGGCGGGGTGGAGAAGCAGGCAGCCTCCATCAGCTGATGGCGGGGTGGAGGAGCAGAAGCCAGCCTCCAGCAGCTGATGGCGGGGTGCAGGAGGTGCAGGCAGCCTCCAGCAGCTGATGGCGGGGTGCAGGAGCAGCAGGCAGCCTCCAGCAGCTGATGGCGGGGTGCAGGAGCTGCAACCAGCCTCCAGCTGGTGATGGCGGGGTGGAGGAGCTGCAGCCAGCCTCCAGCAGCCAGCCCCCAGCAGCTGATGGCGGGGTGGAGGAGCAGAAGCCAGCCTCCAGCAGCTGATGGTGGGGTGCAGGAGCTGCAGCCAGCCTCCAGCAGCCAGCCTCCAGCTGGTGATGGCGGGGTGGAGGAGCAGCAGCAGACAGCCTCCAGCAGCCAGCCAGCCTCCAGGAGCTGATGGCGGTGTGTGGGAGCAGCAGCCAGCCTCCAGCGTTCAGCCAGCATCCATCAGCTGATGGCGGTGTGAAGGAGCTGCAGCCAGCCTCCAGCAGGTCATGGTGGGGTGGAGGAGCAGCAGCCAGCCTCCAGCAGCTGATGGCGGGTTGCAGGAGCTGCAGCCAGCCTCCAGCAAATGATGGCGGGGTGCAGGAGCTGCAGGCAGCCTCCAGCAGCTGATGGCGGGGTGCAGGAGCAGCAGGCAGCCTCCAGCTGCTGATGACGGGGTGCAGGAGCTGCAACCAGCCTCCAGCTGGTGATGGTGGGGTGGAGGAGCTGCAGCCAGCCTCGAACAGCTGATGGCAGGGTGCAGGAGCAGCAGCCAGCCTCCAGCAGCTGATGGCGGGGTGCAGGAGCAGCAGCCAGCCTCCAGCTGGTGATGGCGGGGTGAAGGAGCTGCAGCCAGCCACCAGCAGCTGATGGCGGGGTGAAGGAGCTGCAGCCAGCCACCAGCAGCTGATGGCGGGGTGGAGGAGCTGCAGCCAGCGTCCAGCAGCTGATGGTTGGGTGGTGGAGGAGCAGCAGCCAGCCTCCAGCAGCTGATGGCGGGGTGCAGGAGCAGCAGCCAGCGTCCAGCAGCTGATGGTTGGGTGGAGGAGCAGCAGCCAGCCTCCAGCAGCTGCTGGCGGGGTGCAGGAGCAGCAGCCAGCCTCCAGCAGCTGATGGCGGGGTGCAGGAGCTGCAGGCAGCCTCCAGCAGCTGATGGCGGTGTGCAGGAGCTGCAGCCAGCCTCCAGCAGCTGATGGCGGGGTGCAGGGGCTGCAGGCAGCCTCCAGCAGCTGATGGCGGGGTGCAGGAGCTGCAACCAGCCTCCAGCTGGTGATGGCGGGGTGGAGGAGCAGCAGCCAGCCTCCAGCAGCCAGCCTCCAGCTGCTGATGGCGGGGTGGAGGAACAGAAGCCTCCAGCAGCTGATGGCAGGGTGCAGGAGCAGCAGCCAGCCTCCAGCTGGTGATGGCGGGGTGGAGGAGCTGAAACCTGGGTCGGACCTGGTCTGCAGCAGGGCCCATTACCACTCAGAAGCTGATGGCAGTGTGTGTTTAGGTCCCTGCGGGGTGGATGAGCTGAAACCTGGGTCAGACTTGGTGTGCAGCAGGGCTCAGCACCCTCCAGAAGCCGATGACAGTGTGTCTTTAACTCCCTGCCTGGTGGGAGAGCTGAAAGCTGGGTCGGACCTGGTCTTTAGCAGAGCTCAGCAGCCTCCAGAAGCTGATGGCAGTGTGTGTTTCATCCCCTGCGGGGTGGGAGAGCTGAAACGTGGGTCGGACCTGGTCTGCAGCAGGGCCCATCACCATCCAGAAGCTGACGGCGGTGTGTGTTTAAGTCCCTGCGGGGTGGGAGAGCCATAACCTGGGTCGGACCTGGTCTGCAGCAGAGCTCAGCAGCCTCCAGAACCTGATGGCAGTGTGTCTTTAATCCACTGCGGGGTGCAGGAGCTGAAACCTGGGTCGGACCTGGTCTGCAGCAGGGCTCAGCAGCCAGCAGAAGGTGACGGCAGTGTGTGTTTAGTTCCCTGCGGGGTGCAGGAGCTGAAACCTGGGTCGGACCTGGTCTGCAGCAGAGCTCAGCAGCCAGCAGAAGGTGATGGCAGTGTGTGTTTAAGTCCCTGCCTGGTGGGAGAGCTGAAACCTGGGTCGGACCTGGTCTATAGAAGAGCTCAGCAGCCTCCAGAAGCTGATGGCAGTGTGTGTGTTTTGGTCCCTGCGGGGTGCAGGAGCAGGAACCCGGGTCGGACCTGGTCTATAGCGGAGCTCAGCAGCCTCCAGCAGCTGATGGCAGTGTGTGTTTAATTCCCTGCCTGGTGGGAGAGCTGTAACCCGGGTCGGACTTGGTCTGCAGCAGGGCCCATCACCATCCAGAAGCTGATGGCAGTGTGTCTTTAATTCCCTGCGGGGTGGAGGAGCAGAAACCTGGGTCGGACCTGGTCTATAGCAGAGCTCAGCAGCCTCCAGAAGCTGATGGCAGTGTGTGTTCAAGTCCCTGCGGGGTGGGAGAGCTGAAACCTGGGTCGGACCTGGTCTATAGAAGAGCTCAGCAGCCTCCAGCAGCTGATGGCAGTGTGTGTTTAAGTCCCTGCGGGGTGGGAGAGCTATATCCCGGGTCGGACCTGGTCTATAGCAGAGCTCAGCAGCCTCCAGCAGCTGATGGCAGTGTGTGTTTAAGTCCCTGCGGGGTGGGAGAGCTGAAACCTCGGTCGGACCTGGTCTATGGCAGAGCTCAGCAGCCTCCAGAAGCTGATGGCAGCGTGCCTCTAAGTCCCTGCCTGGTGGGAGAGCTGAAACCTGGGTCGGACATGGTCTGCAGCAGGGCTCGGCAGCCTCCAGCAGCTGATGGCAGTGTGTCTTTAAGTCCCTGCCTGGTGGGAGAGCTGAAACCTGGGTCGGACCTGGTCTATAGCAGAGCTCAGCAGCCTCCAGCAGCTGATGGCAGTGTGTGTTTAAGTCCCTGCCTGGTGTGAGAGCTGAAACCTGGGTCGGACCTGGTCTATAGAAGAGCTCAGCAGCCTCCAGCAGCTGATGGCAGTGTGTCTTTAAGTCACTGCCTGGTGGGAGAGCTGAAACCTGGGTCGGACCTGGTCTATAGTAGAGCTCAGCAGCCTCCAGCAGCTGATTGCAGTGTGTGTTTAAGTCCCTGCCTGGTGGGAGAGCTGATATCCGGGTCGGACCTGGTCCACAGCAGGGCCCATCACCCTCCAGAAGCTGGTGGCAGTGTGTGTTTAAGTCCCTGCGGGGTGCAGGAGCAGAAACCTGGGTGGGACCTGGTCTGCAGCAGAGCTCGGCAGCCTCCAGCAGCTGATGGCAGTGAGTGTTTAAGTCCCTGCGGGGTGGGAGAGCTATATCCCGGGTCAGACCTGGTCTAAAGCAGGGCCCATCACCCTCCAGAAGCTGGTGGCAGTGTGTGTTTAAGTCCCTGCGGGGTGGAGGAGCAGAAACCTGGGTCGGACCCGGTCTACAGCAGAGCTCAGCAGCCCCCAGAAGCTGATGGCAGTGTGTGTGTGTGTGTGTGTGTTTAAGTCTCTGCCTGGTTGGAGAGCCGATACCTGGGTCGGACCTGGTCTGCAGCAGGGCTCAGCAGCCTCCAGAAGCTGATGGCAGTGTGTCTTTAACTCCCTGCCTGGTGGGAGAGCTGAAAGCTGGGTCGGACCTGGTCTTTAGCAGAGCTCAGCAGCCTCCAGAAGCTGATGGCAGTGTGTGTTTCATCCCCTGCGGGGTGGGAGAGCTGAAACGTGGGTCGGACCTGGTCTGCAGCAGGGCCCATCACCATCCAGAAGCTGACGGCGGTGTGTGTTTAAGTCCCTGCGGGGTGGGAGAGCCATAACCTGGGTCGGACCTGGTCTGCAGCAGAGCTCAGCAGCCTCCAGAACCTGATGGCAGTGTGTCTTTAATCCACTGCGGGGTGCAGGAGCTGAAACCTGGGTCGGACCTGGTCTGCAGCAGGGCTCAGCAGCCAGCAGAAGGTGACGGCAGTGTGTGTTTAGTTCCCTGCGGGGTGCAGGAGCTGAAACCTGGGTCGGACCTGGTCTGCAGCAGAGCTCAGCAGCCAGCAGAAGGTGATGGCAGTGTGTGTTTAAGTCCCTGCCTGGTGGGAGAGCTGAAACCTGGGTCGGACCTGGTCTATAGAAGAGCTCAGCAGCCTCCAGAAGCTGATGGCAGTGTGTGTGTTTTGGTCCCTGCGGGGTGCAGGAGCAGGAACCCGGGTCGGACCTGGTCTATAGCGGAGCTCAGCAGCCTCCAGCAGCTGATGGCAGTGTGTGTTTAATTCCCTGCCTGGTGGGAGAGCTGTAACCCGGGTCGGACTTGGTCTGCAGCAGGGCCCATCACCATCCAGAAGCTGATGGCAGTGTGTCTTTAATTCCCTGCGGGGTGGAGGAGCAGAAACCTGGGTCGGACCTGGTCTATAGCAGAGCTCAGCAGCCTCCAGAAGCTGATGGCAGTGTGTGTTCAAGTCCCTGCGGGGTGGGAGAGCTGAAACCTGGGTCGGACCTGGTCTATAGAAGAGCTCAGCAGCCTCCAGCAGCTGATGGCAGTGTGTGTTTAAGTCCCTGCGGGGTGGGAGAGCTATATCCCGGGTCGGACCTGGTCTATAGCAGAGCTCAGCAGCCTCCAGCAGCTGATGGCAGTGTGTGTTTAAGTCCCTGCGGGGTGGGAGAGCTGAAACCTCGGTCGGACCTGGTCTATGGCAGAGCTCAGCAGCCTCCAGAAGCTGATGGCAGCGTGCCTCTAAGTCCCTGCCTGGTGGGAGAGCTGAAACCTGGGTCGGACATGGTCTGCAGCAGGGCTCGGCAGCCTCCAGCAGCTGATGGCAGTGTGTCTTTAAGTCCCTGCCTGGTGGGAGAGCTGAAACCTGGGTCGGACCTGGTCTATAGCAGAGCTCAGCAGCCTCCAGCAGCTGATGGCAGTGTGTGTTTAAGTCCCTGCCTGGTGTGAGAGCTGAAACCTGGGTCGGACCTGGTCTATAGAAGAGCTCAGCAGCCTCCAGCAGCTGATGGCAGTGTGTCTTTAAGTCACTGCCTGGTGGGAGAGCTGAAACCTGGGTCGGACCTGGTCTATAGTAGAGCTCAGCAGCCTCCAGCAGCTGATTGCAGTGTGTGTTTAAGTCCCTGCCTGGTGGGAGAGCTGATATCCGGGTCGGACCTGGTCCACAGCAGGGCCCATCACCCTCCAGAAGCTGGTGGCAGTGTGTGTTTAAGTCCCTGCGGGGTGCAGGAGCAGAAACCTGGGTGGGACCTGGTCTGCAGCAGAGCTCGGCAGCCTCCAGCAGCTGATGGCAGTGAGTGTTTAAGTCCCTGCGGGGTGGGAGAGCTATATCCCGGGTCAGACCTGGTCTAAAGCAGGGCCCATCACCCTCCAGAAGCTGGTGGCAGTGTGTGTTTAAGTCCCTGCGGGGTGGAGGAGCAGAAACCTGGGTCGGACCCGGTCTACAGCAGAGCTCAGCAGCCCCCAGAAGCTGATGGCAGTGTGTGTGTGTGTGTGTGTGTTTAAGTCTCTGCCTGGTTGGAGAGCCGATACCTGGGTCGGACCTGGTCTGCAGCAGGGCTCAGCAGCCTCCAGAAGCTGATGGCAGTGTGTCTTTCATTCCCTGCGGGGTGCAGGAGCAGAAACCTGGGTCGGACCTGGTCTATAGCGGAGCTCAGCAGCTGATGGCAGTGTGTGTGTTAAAGACCCTGCGGGGTGGGAGAGCTGAAACCTGGGTCGGACCTGGTCTGCAGCAGGGCTCAGCAGCCCCCAGAAGCTGATGGCTGTGTGTGTTTAAGTCCCTGCGGGGTGGGAGAGCTGAAACCTGGGTCGGACCTGGCCCGCAGCAGGGCCCATCACCCTCCAGAAGCTGATGGCGGTGTGGGTTTAAGTCCCTGCGGGGTTGAGGAGCTGAAACCTGGGTCGGACCTGGTCTGCAGCAGGGCCCATCACCATCCAGAAGCTGATGGCTGTGTGTGTTTAAGTCCCAGGGGGGTGGGAGAGCCATAACCTGGGTCGGACCTGGTCTGCAGCAGGGCTCAGCAGCCTCCAGTTGCAGATGGCAGTGTGTGTTTAGTTCCCTGCGGGGTGCAGGAGCTGAAACCTGGGTCGGACCTGGTCTATAGCAGAGCTCAGCAGCCTCCAGAAGCTGATGGCAGTGTGTCTTCAATTCCCTGCGGGGTGCAGGAGCTGATACCTGGGTCGGACCTGGTCTGCAGCAGGGCCCATCACCATCCAGACGCTGATGGCAGTGTGTGTTTAAGTCCTAGTGGGCTGCAGGAGCTGAAACCTGGGTCGGACCTGCTCTATAGTAGAGCTCAGCAGCCTCCAGAAGCTGATGGCAGTGTGTCTTTAAGTCCCTGCGGGGTGGGATAGCTGAAACCTGGGTCGGACCTGGTCTGCAGCAGGGCCCATCACCATCCAGACGCTGATGGCAGTGTGTGTTTAAGTCCTAGTGGGCTGCAGGAGCTGAAACCTGGGTCGGACCTGCTCTATAGTAGAGCTCAGCAGCCTCCAGAAGCTGATGGCAGTGTGTCTTTAAGTCCCTGCGGGGTGGGATAGCTGAAACCTGGGTCGGACCTGGTCTGCAGCAGGGCCCATCACCCTCCAGAAGCTGTTGGCAGTGTGTCTTCCATTCCTAGTGGGGCAGGGGAGCAAAGACCTGGGCAGAGGAGCGCCTGTCTGCATCCGATCCGGCCCCTCAGCAGCCCGCCGTGAGCCTTAGAGAACCCCCCCCCCCCCCAGCGGGCTCCAGGAACCGGGCCCTGCGTCGGACCCAGCTCAGTAAGGCCCTCCCTCGGGCCCTGCAGCAGGTGGCCCCGTCTATGCAGTCGAAAACCCCGCGAAAATCGGTGTAGAAACGCCCGAGAGGCGTGGTGCGTTTCCCCCGGCCTGTACCGGGTCCGGACCGGTCCGGAAGTCCACCCAGAACACTGCCTGGGGCTTCTGGGCGGCTCCCCAGGCGCAGGCAGTCGAAAACCGCGTGAAAATCGGTTCAGAATTGACAAAACGGCGACCTCGTCGCTCCAAAAACTAAGTCCAAACTAAGCCTTTCGCTTATCGCTTAACGCTTAAGGCGGTCGGCCTTATGGCCAGTAAATGAAAAGTGCCTGCGCCCCTGGAGGTTTTGGAAGGTGCGAGCGATGACCATGCTCGGGTTAGTAGGTGAGGCCATCGGAAAACCAGCGTGAGTTGGCGGGTTTGGGTGGCAATCTATTCCAGGCAGAGTCGACTATCTCTGGGCATCAATTTTGGGATTTTTCCGGCTCTGGTTCTGGGAGAAACGCAGGGGCAAAGTGCACGAGCCGCGGCCGATTTTGGTGGCCTGTCCCTGGGCACAAAGTCTGAGGAGTGTGGGCCTGGTTCTCCGAAAAATACCAGTCTGCTGGAGCTCACTCCCATGGCTCCAGGGGGCACGGCACACCCCCCGGTAGCCGACCAAAGTGCTCTACTCGGGCCAGACTCGGACCCACGACCCGGGGTGAGAACCACAACTACTGGTCATCCTTTTGACCTCCAGGGGGCGCGGCAGAGCCTCCCCAGTCCGACGCAAGTGCCCCACTTGGGCCATACTCAGACCCACGGCCCGGGGCGAGAACCACAACTACTGGTCATCCTTTAGACCTCCAGGGGGCCCGGCACAGCCTCCCTAGACCGACACAAGTGCTCCACTTGGGCTGTACTCTGACCCAAGTCCCGGTGCGAGAACCACAACTACTGGTCATCCTTTAGACCTCCAGGGGGCCCGGCACAGCCTCCCTAGGCCGACACAAGTGCTCCACTTGGGCTATACTCTGACCCAAGTCCCGGGGCGAGAACCACAACTACTGGTCATCCTTTTGACCTCATGGTCATCCTTTAGATCTCCAGGGGGCCCGGCACAGCCTCCCTAGGCCGACACAAGTGCTCCACTTGGGCTATACTCTGACCCAAGTCCCGGGGCGAGAACCACAACTACTGGTCATCCTTTAGACCTCCAGGGGGCACGGCACACCCCCCGGTAGCCGACCAAAGTGCTCTACTCGGGCCAGACTCGGACCCACGACCCGGGGTGAGAACCACAACTACTGGTCATCCTTTAGACCTCCAGGGGGCCCGGCACAGCCTCCCTAGTCCGACACAAGTGCTCCACTTGGGCTATACTCTGACCCAAGTCCCGGGGCGAGAACCACAACTACTGGTCATCCTTTAGACCTCCAGGGGGACCGGCACAGCCTCCCTAGACCGACACAAGTGCACCACTTGGGCCATACTCTGACCCAAGTCCCGGGGCGAGAACCACAACTACTGGTCATCCTTTTGACCTCATGGTCATCCTTTAGACCTCAAGGGGGCACGGCAGAGCCTCCCTAGTCCGACACAAGTGTCCCACTTGGGCTATACTATGACCCAAGTCCCGGGGCGAGAACCACAACTACTGGTCATCCTTTAGACCTCAAGGGGGCACGGCAGAGCCTCCCTAGTCCGACACAAGTGTCCCACTTGGGCCATACTCAGACCCACGGCCCGGGGCGAGAACCACAACTACTGGTCATCCTTTAGACCTCCAGGGGGCCCGGCACAGCCTCCCTAGTCCGACGCAAGTGCTCCACTTGGGCTGTACTCTGACCCAAGTCCCGGGGCGAGAACCACAACTAATGGTCATCCTTTAGACCTCCAGGGGGCACGGCACAGCCTCCCTAGTCCGACACAAGTGCTCCACTTGGGCTATACTCTGACCCAAGTCCCGGGGCGAGAACCACAACTACTGGTCATCCTTTAGACCTCCAGGGGGCACGGCAGAGCCTCCCTAGTCCGACACAAGTGTCCCACTTGGGCTATTCTCTGACCCAAGTCCCGGGGCGAGAACCACAACTACTGGTCATCCTTTAGACCTCCAGGGGGCACGACACAGCCTCCCTAGTCCGACCCAAGTGCTCCACTTGGGCTATACTATGACCCAAGTCCCGGGGCGAGAACCACAACTACTGGTCATCCTTTAGACCTCCAGGGGGCACGGCACAGCCTCCCTAGTCCGACACAAGTGCTCCACTTGGGCTATACTCTGACCCAAGTCCCGGGGCGAGAACCACAACTACTGGTCATCCTTTAGACCTCCAGGGGGCACGGCACAGCCTCCCTAGTCCGACACAAGTGCTCCACTTGGGCTATACTCTGACCCAAGTCCCGGGGCGAGAACCACAACTACTGGTCATCCTTTTGACCTCATGGTCATCCTTTAGACCTCCAGGGGGCCCGGCACAGCCTCCCTAGGCCGACACAAGTGCTCCACTTGGGCTATACTCTGACCCAAGTCCCGGGGCGAGAACCACAACTACTGGTCATCCTTTAGACCTCCAGGGGGCACGGCACAGCCTCCCTAGTCCGACACAAGTGCTCCACTTCGGCTGTACTCTGACCCAAGTCCCGGGGCGAGAACCACAACTAATGGTCATCCTTTAGACCTCCATGGCAACAGGGGGATGTCAGACCCCAGCTCATCCCAGGTTGATGCCTCAATAGTAGCTTAGGGTCACGGCAGT